>NC_064815.1:27982951-28140018 GCF_023721935.1 Panthera uncia | reverse complement strand
GGGAGGGGGAGGGGGAGGGGGAGGGAGAATCCCAAGCAGGCTCTGCGCTATCTGTGCAGAGCCCAATGCGGGGCTTTATCCCATGTCATGACCCGAGCCGAAATCAAGAGGTAGATGCTTAACTGACTGAGCCACCCAGATACCTCCCAGAAGTATTTAAAAATTTTTTTAACGTTTATTTTTGAGACAGAGAGAGACAGAGCATGAACAGGGGAGGGTCAGAGAGAGAGGGAGACACAGAATCCGAAGCAGGCTCCAGGTTCGGAGCTGTCAACACAGAGCCCGACGCAGAGCTCGAACTCATGGACTGTGAGATCATGACCTGAGCAGAAGTCGGACGCTCAACTGACTGAGCCACCCAGGTGCCCCAGCCCCCAGCAGTATTTTAGGTGGACACCCACACATCTTTCCTCCTCACTTATCAAGGACCAGCAAAGACTTGCTTTGGGCATGACATTTTGGTGTAATGCTTCAGACCACAATAGAATTTGATCCCATCTCTACACTCAAATAATATAAATCAAGTCCAATCCTCAGAGCATATCCCACATCCATCACAACACTACCTAGTATTGTGGTCCTAGGTCCTTCCCAGCCCATTCTACTCTCCTTATGACCATCACCCACACAGCTTTCCCTGAAGAATGTTCTGTACTAACAGGCATTCCATGAAAAGGGAAGGGGAAAGAAATACGAATTACTGGTTAAATCAAGTCTACAAGCCAAAGTTTGTCTTAAATAGCTATAGACCATTTTACTGTTTTTAGTGTCTTCCTTTAAGATCCTTAAAGGTAACCACTAAACCACACATTCTCAGGAGATGAATTCCACATGGCTTTAAGATGCAATTGTTTCAACGGCGTTTTTGATAGATGGAGGTGAATGTGTCGAAACTTTTATTAACATTCAGTTTAAAAAGCTTTACACCTGCGGCATGCCAAGATCTAGAAGATTCTTAAAGAAGTTACCCATTAGGGTGTGGTCCTTGGTTTAGAAGTCGTGGGGCCTTGGTAATTTTTTGTTAAGTGGTTTAAGAATTCACAATCTTGGTCCAGGGCTGGTAATACTGTGCCATTTTCTTCTCCCTTCAGGGAAGAAGAGACACTATTGTACCTGCAGGCTCCCAGCAAGTTATTGCCGTACAGGTGGCTCTTTAACATCTTCTATGGATTAACAATTTGATCTAAATCAGCCTCAAGGCTCCCTCAGAAAAGAGGGTGAAGGAGAAAAGCACCAACATATTTCTCAGGCTCTACCTTAAATACAGTTTATGTGTGTGGTAAAACATACGTGCCATAAAATTCACCACTTTTAACCATTTGTAAGTAGAGCGTTCCATGGCATTAAGTTCCTTCACATTTCTGTGCAACCACCGCCATCCGTTTCTAGAACTTTCTTGTCATTTCAAACCCAAGCTCTGTACTTATTAAACACTAACTCCTCATTTCCTTCTCTTCCAGCTCCTGGCACCCACCATTTTCCTGCAGGCCTCTGTGGGTTTGATACTCCTAGGTCCCTGATGTAAGTGAAATCATATGGTATTTGTCCTCTTGTGTCTGGATTATTTTTAAGTGCAGTTTTGATACATAGAACAGTGCCCTTACAGTGAGTAAGGACACAGTGTAGGTAGTTGTTACTTCTACATCAGAAGTCTTTAGCCTGGAGCCCTTGGATGAGTCCTAGGAATCTGAAACTCCTTTAAGAGATGGGTTTCCTACTTACAAAGTTTTGTAGGAGCCTTAACCCAGAAGATGCTGATTGCTGTTCTGGGTCCTCTCTGTTTTGAGAGCACCCCCTTGGTCCCAAACCAGTATTGACTGACTTCAGGTAGCAACAAACCACCAACATGGTCGTATTTGTTGTATGGCTCTGGATTTTGCTGACGATTCCAATTTGATGCCTAATGGAGTGTCACTCATTCCATAAAACCCCAGCCCTATGTTTAGCGGGCCACTTAAGAACTTTGAGCTCACCTTCATATGAACACTATCTAATGCAAACGCAACTCAAAGCCACAATAAGCCACAACTTCATACCCATTAGAATGACAAGGATCAAAAAACCAGAAAACAACACGTATTGGTAAGGATGTTGAAAAATGGGAACCCTTGTGCATTGCTGGTCGGAATGTACAATGGTGCATTCCCTGTGGATAGTAGTATAGCAGTTCCTCAAAAGTTAAAAATAGAATTACTATATGACCCAACAATCCCACTTCTGTATATACACCCAAAAGAACTGAAAGCAAGAATTCCAAACAGGTATTTGTTTGGTATTTGCTCATAGTCAAAGCAACATTATTCCCAATAGTCAAAAGAACAGTCCGAGTAAAGATCCATGAGGAATGGATAAACCAAAATGTAGTATATACACACAATGGAATATTACTCAGCCTAAAAAAAATAAAGGTGATTCTGACACCGGCTACAACATGGATGAACCTTGAGGGCATTATGCCAAGTAAAATGAACCAATCACAAAAGCACAAATACTGTATGATTCCACTTACATGAGCTATTTAGAGTAGCCAAATTCGCGGAGACAAAATGTTAAATGGTGGTTGCCAGGGACTTCGGGGGAGGAAGAATGGGGAGTCCATGTTTACTGGGAACAGAGCTTCACTTCGGAAACATGAAAGAGTTCTAGAGAGGATGGTGGTGACTGCTACCCAGCAACGTGTAAGTTTTTTTTGTTTGTTTTTTGAGAGAGAGAGAGAGAGAGAGAGAGAGAGCGAGCGCACAGACAGGGGAGGGACAGAGGGAGAAAGAATTTTTTTTTTTTTTAACATTTATTCATTTTTGAGAGACAGAATAAGAGTGAGGGAGGGGCAGAGAGAAAGGGAGACACAGAATCCAAAGCAGGCTCCTGGCTCCGAGCTGTTAGCACAGAACCCAGTGCAGGGCTTGAACTCATGAACCTCGAGATCATGACCTGGGCTGAAAAGTCAGACACTCAATCTAGTGAGCCACCCAGGCGCCCCAGAGACAGACAATCTTAAGCAAGCTCCACACTCCGCTCTGAGCCGACTTGGGGCTCAAATCTTAAGACTTAGGTTTGATCTTATGATCCTAGGACCATGACCTGATCCAAAATCAAGAGTTGGATGTTTAACCAACTGAACCACCTGGGTACCCCTGTGAAGGTACTTTTAATGGCCCTGAACTATACACTTAGAAATGGTTAAAATGCTAAGTTTTCTTTTGCACATATTTTATTAAATAAAACACATATAAAGAAACGTCTAATGCTCTGTGATCATTATTCCCTGCTCCTGCAGAAAAGTTAAAAGCCTTGTGTGCAGTTTATCCCAAACCCTGTGTTCTGGAAAGAAACAAAATGCAGTAAGTAGCAAAATCATTTTTCAGAAGCTAGGATTGCCTTAGTTGGGTTTTTCAGTAAAAAAAAATAATAATAATTTCAGGGGTGCCTGGGTGGCTCAGTTGGTTAAGCATTCGACTTTGGCTCAGGTCATGATCTTGCCTTTCCCAAGTTCGAGCCCCACATCAGACTCTGTGCTAACAGCTCAGAGCCTAGAGCCTACTTCAGATTCTGTGTCTCTGTCACTCTCTCTCTCTCTCCCCCTTCCCTGCTCATGTGTCTCTCTCTCAAAAATAAAAACATTTAAATAGAGATAAAAAATAAATCACTTCAGCATCATAGCCCCTCCCTCCTGCTCCCTTCCTCACCACAAGAGGAAAGCAGGGGGAAAGACAAAAAAAAAAAAAAAAAAAAAGAACAAAATTCTAAACCAGAGACAGCAGGGCAAGCCTTTATGGGACTAGAGTGATTTCCAGGAGCCGGGAAGCTGCCCCTCAAAGGCAGCCCATTCAACATGGACGGGGGGAGAAACTCAGAGCTAAGTCACAAGGGAAGCCCACCTGTCCGGTCACCCACCTCCCAGGGCCAGCACAGGCACCTGCCCAGTGATCACCTGCTAAGGTGCCTCACCAGGAAGTGTGAGTGCTCCTTCCCGCTCTGCAATCACTTACCTCACAAAAATGGTTCTCGATAATGTTCAAAGCAGTCAGGGCAACCTGAGGGTTCTCATGAAGTTGCAAGGCCTCAATTTTATCAACACCACCGATTTCTTCTATCAGGAGACACATGTTTTCCTTCTCTGAAAGCTTCTCTGCTGCCTGTGGGCATGTAAGAAAAAAAGCTCTTTGGAGGCGGAGCTTCGCCTCAGGGGAGTCAAAGTCTCCTGTTCCAGGATGGGCAGCCATAGTTTTATTTTTCCCTAATTAAGACTGCAGGATCTTACTCCTCTTTTGGGTATTTATAGTACACATATTTAGGTTTATATTAATTGCACAAAATACAATTTTTGCCAAGTAAGCTGCCCTCCACAAATACATTGCTATTACAGTTTAATAGCTATCTCCCTTCTAATTAATGGAAATGGTTTAAAATACAGTTTGAGGGGGGCACCTGGGTAGCTCAGTCGGTTAAGCATCTGACTTTGGCTCAAGTCATAATCTCACAGTTCGTGAGCTCGAACTCCACTTTGGGGGAGCCCTGTTTCTCTGTCTCCCCTTCTCTGCCCTTCGTGGTATTCTCTCTCTTCCCCTGTCTCTCTCCCCTTGCTCACTTGTGCCCTCTCACTCTCAAAAAAAAAAAAAAAAAAAAGTAATACAGTTTGAAAGAATGTTCAAGTAATGCTTTATTTTTGAGAGAGAACATGAGCAGGGAGGGGCAAAGAGAGAGGGGGACAGAGGATCTGAAGTGGGCTCTGCACTGACAGCAGTGAGCCCACTGTGGGGCTCGAACCCACAAACCATGAGATTACAACCTGAGCCGAAGTCGGATGCTCAACCGACTGAGTCACCCAGGCACCCTAAGTAATGCTATTTAAATACAGGTGTTCTGGCCCTACCCTCACCGTAAAGCCTTGAGAGGTAAGACTAAGGGGACCCTGAGCAACACCATGGCAAATAACCAAGTCCCCGGAAACAACATGAGTGGATTTAATCCAATGCTCATCATCGGATTTATCATCTGGGGCTGTTCATTCATTCAAACACTTGTACATAGACTGTGGGCAAGGCCTACAAAACTAGAGCTCAAGATGGGATTTAGAAAAGGCCTTTTCATAACTCATTTTTGGGGCAGACAGGTAGATAATTGTTGCAATACAGAAAGTAGAACACAGTAAATGATCAGTGGTTTACGTTATAGAAGATGTGCATAAACGGCTTGGGAAGTAACACACCTTCTTGAAAAACAGTGATGCACCAGGGCCAACCATAGGAAACTCCCAGCATTCCCAAAACAAGGAATGGCAAGGACAACTTTTTGAAGGGTTAAGTGTTGCTTATTAGGAGAAGAGGGAATAATCCAGCTAGCTAAATAGCTTATTTGGGGAAAGAGAAATAAAGAAGCAGCTTTGGTGTCATCTCCGAAGAGCTCTGCTCTTTATTTTGTGAGCAAAAGAAAACCTCCTGGGGTCCAAATTAAACCTTATTTAGGTCACACCGTCTACCTGATGAGAGAGTCTGTACTGTTTTTTCTAAAGCTGGACACTCTTTGGTCCTATCTGGGGTCCAAAATGAGTTTTGGCTTTCAGTGAAGAAACCAAGGCAGGACCAATGAGCTAGGATAGCCTCAGAAAGAAAGCTGGGGGATGTGGGATGACCCAGGGCAAGCAGAGCCCTGGAGAAGGATTCTGGATGTTGGTAAAAGAGCAAACAGCCCCAAAGTCACTTCAAGCTGCACTCTGCCGGCCATTAGAGGCTCTCTGCTACCTTGTCCTCCTAACCTGCTATTCCAGTGCCTTTCTCTGATCTATCAGATGTGGTTTTCCCAGATGCCTCCAAGGAAAAAAAAATCCCAAATGTTTAATTCAAATGAAACAGATGAAGTTCAATTTCTCCAGCCCACAAGTGTGCTTTCACCAATGTGTTATGTCGTTATGTCCAACTTTGTCTACGGGCGGCCAAGTCTCTGCTTCATCCATGTGATTTGCTCAGTCTTCATGTCTAATTGGGTGCTATTTCAAATCTGTTCTTGACTCAGGTCAGTTCTTTCTAAGACAGTTACATGAAAAGGATGATTAAAGTGAGCTTTTAAAAGGAATCCCCTGGTGTTACTTTGAAATTCTTCAAACGGCTTCGTCGCATATAAAAGGACCTTAACCAGATGAATATAGCCAGCCTTCAAGATGGCCTCAGATGATCTCTAACTCCTGATATTCACACCCTTGTATAGTTTCCTCCCATGTTGAGTGGGGCTGATCTGTGTAACCAATCCATTCCATGTTGTTGGAATGACTTCCAAGGTTAGGTCATAAAAGCCACTGGGGCATCCACCTTGCTTTCCTAGATTGCTTGTTCCAGAGGAAGCCAGCTACCATGATGAGAATACACATAAATGGTCCTATGAAGAGCTCCAGGTCCAGGAAAGTGACAACTTTCCAGGCATACGAGTGAGCCATCTTGAAAGCTGCTCCTCAGCCTCCATCAAGCCTTCAGATGAAACTGCAGCCCCAGTTGACACCTTGAATCTCATAATAGACCCTGAGCCAGAACCATCTAGCTAAGCTATCCCCAGATTCCTAACCCCAGAATCTAGATGAGATAATAAAGTAAAAGCTTGGTTTGGGAACATAATTCGTTCCAGAAACATGCTCGTAATCCAACACACTTGTCTATCAAAGCTAATTTCCCCATAAGAAATAATGGGAACTCAGATGAATCATTCCACAAACCCAAAATATTCATATAAAAATCATTATAATACTGTAATATAATACAAAATAAATACAAGATATAAAGAAACACTAATTAACCTGCACTTATCTTTGAAAATCTTTATGGCTGGTGTGAAGGAGACAAGGGAGAGGAGGGTTATTTTGTGGGACGAACTTCACAATCACTAATGGAATCACTGCTATCTATTGGCTCAATAGAATCTTTTTCTTTTCATGCAACTTTAACAAGGAGCCTATCCGATGACATTGCTTTTGCTCCTTTTGAGGATTTTGCGGAAATAACATTGCATTGTTGTTAAACAGATTAATTGCTCACACTGCTACAGTCTTATTTGTGTGGTGCTTTTCTACAAAATTTTGCACTGTCTCCCACATTTTACACATCTCCATAATCTCATTTGAAGTGAGGGATTCCTCTGCCTTTTTCTTCTCTCCTCTGCAGAGGTGATCTCCTGCAAAACCTCTTGCTGTTACTCACGAAGCAGACCCATCAGTCTGTCAGTGGTCAGCTCCCGGCCATGTTCCTCTACCAGCTCTTGAATGTCATCCTCATTCACCTCCAGTCCCATGGCCTTTCCCAAGAACACAATTTCATCAACAACTGCTGGCTTCTATTCATAAGCAAGCCCCTCTAAGTCATGTCCAAGAATGCAATCGGACCACAGTTTTCTCCAAGCAAAATCAAGGGTTCTCTTGGTGATCCCATACCAGGCTTTATTAATGATCTTGAGGCAGTTCATGATGTGCAAATGATTTTTCCAAAACCCTCAGAGGGTAAGGTTTGTTCCTTTGGTCACCTTGAAGCATTGCTGAAATAGTGCTTTGCTATGAAGCTTTTTAAAGTTCGAAATGAACCTCCTGATCCATGGGTTAGAAAATTGGAATGGTGTTGGGAGGAAGGAACTTGACCTTAATGAACTCAAGTTCCTTCAGTATGTGGTCCTCAAAGCCTGGCAGGTGAACAGGAGCATTATCCATAACCAGTAAGGTTTTGTGTGACAAATTCTTTTCTAAAATTCTGCAGGACTGAAGGCCTCATTGATCCACCCAATGAACAAGATATGAGTGACCCAAGACTTACTGTTGGACCTCCACATAATGTTTAACTGGCTCTTCTGCACCTTGCCTTTCTTGAAGGCTCATGGATTCTTGGAATGATACACGAACAGGGGCTTGACTTTAAAATCCCCACTCGTGGGGCACCTGGCTGGCTCAGTAGGTTGAGTAGGTGACTCAGTAGGCTGACTTCGGCTCAGGTCACAATCTTGCAGTTTGTGAGTTTGAGCCCCACATCGGGTTCTGTGTGGACAGCTCAGAGCCCGCTTAGAATTCTGTGTCTCCCTCCCTCCCTTTCCCTCATTCTCACACACACACACACACACACACACACACACACACACACACACACTCTCTCTCTCTCTCTCTCTCTCTCTCTCTCTCTCTTTCTCAAAAATAAATAACCATAAAAAAAAAATAAAATCCCCACTTGTGGGGCACCTGGGTGGCTCAGTCAGTTAAGTTTCTGACTTTGGCTCAGGTCATGATCTCATGGTTCACGGGCTCAAGCCCCACGTCAAACTCTGTGTGGACAGCTCAGAGCCTGGAGCCTGCTTCAGATTCTGTGTCTCTGTGTCTGTCTGTCTGTCCGTCTCTCTGCCCCTCCCCAGATTGTGCTCTCTGAATAATAAGTAAACTTAAAAAATTATTAAAAACAAAATAAAAATCCCTGCTTGCATTAGCACCAAGCATGAGGGTGAGACGGTCTTTTGTGGGCTTGTGACTGGGCATTATATGCTCTTATCTTGTAATGTCGGTCCTCTTTGGCATCTTTTTCCAAAAAAGCCCTGGCTCATCAAGTTAAAAACTTTTTCTGGCAGGTCACACTTGGAAACCATGAGCTTCTGGAACTCGGTGGCAGTAGCTTTAGCTGCCTTAGTGTCAGAACTCGCAGCCTCTCCATGTCTCGCAACACTATGGATGTCACTTCTCCTCTTAAAGTTATCAAACCAGTCCCTGCTTGCTTTGAAGACTTCATTTTCTGTTGACATACCTGGCAGTTTACTTACAGGGTTGGTGTACAAGGCCTTTGCCTTCTTGCAGACAAAGTTCTTGGGCACAGCATCACCTGCTAGTTTCTTCTATCTAAAACAGAAGCAACTTTTCTGTATCTTCCAGAACATGTGGCCATTGCTTTGATATTTGATATCCTTTTGCTGCATCCAGCCCCCTTCTTTCTTCTTTAATATCGTGCAAATGGTCAACATCGACTTCTAAAATCTTGCAATTTTAGCCACTCACATACCTTGTTCATACTTCTTGATTTCCTTCTTCACTTCCACCGTAATCATCTCCTTATTACCATCTTTCTTTTCAATCTTTTTCTGCCTGGGGGCCACGTCCAAGCTTGCATGGATGTTGACTACAGTAATTATTAAACTCTTGTCATATACTGTATTTAATGTAACTAGCAATAAGGCATAGAGTAAAGGGTCTATATCTACAGGCAACCTGACCTAGAATGGGAGAATTCCTAAGCTTACTCTTGTATAGAAAAGCAAAGGACTGTCCACAGGTGCTTTGAAGTGACAAAAAATACACTAGTGCCAGTTGTGGGCACCTTCCAACATTCTGAAAAATCGTCAATTTCTGCCAAACACTGCAGCCTGAAACTGAGCATCCAAGAATGGAAGATGATTGCCCACAATCCAGTAGCAAGAGAGAGAGAAGAACCATTGGCTCAGTTGTGATCATGGGACATTCAGCATCATGTATGACTTGTATTGCAAGGCATAGATTGTTTATCAGGTTAAAACTTACTAGAAATGTTTGCTTGTCTTGTAGAACATGCACAGAACAAGTTACTCACAATCCAAGGTTTTATTGTATTTGTTTTAGACCAGTAGGGAGTAACTGATCATGCAGCAATATAGAACTGACACAAATGGTTTATGAACATTGGCTTAATTTGCCTTTATTTCAGAAATAGAACTTTCCTGGAGTTCTAATTCAAGGATTTGTAGTCCAATTTCAGCATCTATCTCTGCTAACTTCTTGCTTCTCTTTCAGGTGTATCCTATGTTTTAGCCTTCTAGAAGAGCCAGCCATGTGGTGTACAGGACTGCTTTTCCCAGCTTCAAACATTTGATTGGTTTCTCCATCTCACTCAGAGTAAGCCAAGGTTTTCACATGCCTTATGTGATATGGATGCTCTGAGCCTGACCACCACCTTCCATCCCTTTGCTCCCGCCCATCCTTGAGCCCTCTTTCCCCAGATATCCATAAGATCCACTTATTTCTCTTTGGTCTTTGCATGCATGTTCTTCCTGAGACAAGTTTCTCCTGACTACTACATTGACGGGATCACCATTACCTTCCCCCTCTGAGCCATCAGCGACTGACCCTTCATCATATAAACTCCCAGTTGTCGGGTCTGTTTCTCTCCCCATTAATATATAAGCTCTACCAGAGCAAGGACTTTGTTCTGTGGTATCCTGAGCATCTGAAACAATGTTAGGCATATGGTCACTCACTTGAAAAAATGAAGATGGGCCTTCTTTGAAAGGCCTCTTGTTTTTGTTTTCCATAGGATGCATGAACAGGAGGAGGGTTGGGGGAGTGGAAAGAGAATCCACATAGGGGTTTTAAGAACCAAAATAAACGCCTTCAATTTGGAGACTGCTATTTCAAAACCAACCTGCTTAAAAAACAAAACAAAAAAAAACCCAACCTGCTTAGAGCAGCTCACCTTGAGGATAAGAGAGATAACATCAAGGATGATGGTAACAATTTTGGGGTCTTGGATGGTAAGCAGATTCACCAGTGGCTCCAAGACTCCAGAGTGGACAAGCTGGATCAACTGGTCTATGGTGCCTCCAGTTGTGAAGTTTGCCACGGTCCAAACAGCCTCTTTCTGGACTTTAAATTCTCCCTGAAGAAACAATGTTTACAATCTTTATGGATCCTGAAGAACTTAAATATAGCAATGCTAACTTAGTTCAATTTCTAGGTAGGCTAGTGACAGCCAAGACTGTATATATAATTTACGTCGAACACATCAGCAATTTGCCTCTAGTTCTTGAACAAAGGATAGCACCTTTGAGAAGCCAAGGAGCAGACAGGCTCCCAGTAGGACTTAGAGGGAAGTTCTAAGTTGGAATGGACTCATTTCCTTAAGTCAGGTTATGGGAATAATATAACGAACATAAACCAATCCAGATAATCTATATATATTAGAAATTATCCTTGGAATTATTTTATTTTTTAACTTTTGAGAGAGAGAGAGAGACAGAGGACAAGGAGGGGAAGGGCAGATGCCCTTAGTCTTTCGGATGCAGGGAAACTATGGACAAGAAGCTCCATAGCTACAAAGCTGAGCACACAAAGTGATCTCAGGGAATGAGCCAGACCAGAGGTGTCAGAGGAAGACCACTGAAATATCACTCAATGCATTCCTTGCATTTGTAAGAAACACTTTGCCCAGAGATCTGGGAGTAATTTATCATAGATCCTTCTATCCCTGTGCAGAAGGAGTTATTCCCATTTTATGGCTGGGGAAAACTGTGACCTCAGTGTAAAAGAAAGGAAGGAAGGAAGGAAGGAAGGAAGGAAGGAAGGAAGGAAGGAAGGGAGAAAGAAAGAAACTCAATAACCAAAAACAACTTCGGGCTCCAAGCCAACTGTAGTTCAAAAAGCAATGTGAAGTAAGATTACTTCTTGATTCAAGGCTGGATGTCTTTTTAATTTTTTTTTTATGTTTGTTTATTTTTGAGAAGAGAGAGAGAGAGACGAGACACAGAATCCCAAGCAGACTCCAGGCTCTGAGCTGTCAGCACAGAGCCCAATGGGGGGCTCGAACTTAGGAACCATGAGATCATGACCTGAGCTGAAATCGGACACTTAACCGACTGAGCCACCAGGTGCCCCCATGACGGGAGGTTTCTGATGAGAATCTATATAGACTCATGGTAGCACACAGGATAGGAAGCATCTAATAGATCAAAAGATGCCTTGATTCAGGTTGCACACCTAGGAACCCACCATCCAACCCCAGGACAGGAACACCACCGGCAGTTTCTCTTTCCCATCCTATTCCACTTGCCTCCCTGCCCCCAACCAGACAAAACCACTCCTGGCTTGTGTCACCTATAGATGATTAAACTGAGCCCATCCATTCAAAGGGGACAAAAAGAAATGCTGACGGATAGGAGTTGTCCTGGGGAGGGAAGTGGGAATCTGGAGGAAGAAGGAGGTTTTGTTTTACTTCTACTCTTATATCTGGATTTTCAGTATATATTACCACTCCAATCAATGTGATTTTTTACGCTGAAAAAAATCCAGTGTACAATATCACTATAACCCAATAGGTTCTTCCTCCTCAAACAACAAAACTTCCCCCTCTCTTGACAAGTAGAGTGGATGCCACATTCTTTTAACACCAAAGATAAGCCAATATTTACCAGCTCAGGATTTTTTTCTGAATATTTGAGCTGGGGGGGTGGGGCAGGGGTGGGAGGGGTCACCTTTTCATTGAACAATGCTTGTTTAGTCTCCTAAGTCTTTAATGGGTTGTCCAAAATGGATGCCTCTTCCTTTTTTTTTTTCCCCAGGGAGAATTAGGAAACTAAGGTTTCATAGCTCTGTTGTGATCTCGATTAATTTGCTTCTTAGGTGGTGTCTGAACTCCTGAAGGGGTTCAACGTGGGGCCAATTGGAAAACAGCCTTTTGTCACAGAGTGCACCACTTACGTTTTTTAGCAGAGCCACCAAGGGAGGCAGCGTGCCACAAGCAATCAGCTGCTGGATGTGCTGGCAGGGCCCTGCGGCCACGTTGCTCAAGGCCCAAGCCGCCTCCTTCTGGATGGAGGACTTGGGATGCATCAGGAGCTGGGGCAGCACGTTCAGGATGCCCGCGTCAATGGCCACCTGGGTCTGGTGATCCGTTCCTGTGACGATGTTCCCCACGGTGCGGAGAGAGGGGGTCTGGAAGAACAAGGCTGCAAGTGTAAGCAAGCTTTGCCAATTTATCACAACAGAAGGGGACAGTCACACCAAGCTATGTGCACTCCCAAATATGCGTCCTGCTATGTTGATGGTGCTCAGGAAACCTGTGAATGATGATCAAATCCATGATCTTTATTAATTCAGCACATCCGTAGCCATTTGCATAGTTTGAAGGTACTTGCTAGCCTCTCAACAGTTCCAGGTTCAGTGAAACAGAGGTCAAGGGATGGCTTTATTAAGAAATAACACTGTCCTTTCCATAATCTTACACTGGGAAAATCGCTAAATTGATTACAGTATTTATAATGTGGTAACTTCTACTGAATTTGTATTTAGCAGGAGTGTCAGGTTCCTGCTGTATATTTTTTTTTTTTAATTTTTTTTCAACGTTTTTTATTTATTTTTGGGACAGAGAGAGACAGAGCATGAACGGGGGAGGGGCAGAGAGAGAGGGAGACACAGAATCGGAAACAGGCTCCAGGCTCCGAGCCATCAGCCCAGAGCCTGACGCGGGGCTCGAACTCACGGACCACGAGATCGTGACCTGGCTGAAGTCGGACGCTTAACCGACTGCGCCACCCAGGCGCCCCCCTGCTGTATATTTAATTGGAGCTAATGAGATCCCAATGGCATTTGTTGATGTGTTCACAAACACCCTCTCAACCCTGAAGGTCCCCAGGATGGGTCTGCAATTGGGCTCAAGACAACAGTCCTCTGAGGGCTGACTGTGCATTCATTTTGGTTTCTCTGCACTGTAGTGGTTGCCCCAGCACAGACCACCAACAGTTCTAGAGTTTTCCTAGCCTTTCATGCTAGGTATCTGCTACTCAAGTGAGAGGTGGAATAGGCCAATCACAGCCTTGGCAGGATGGTTCCAAATGGGCCCTCGACACCCAGGACATACAGCTTCTTATTTCTTCTTATTCTCTTCATACCCTCCCTCCTCTCAATATCATCTCCCCAAACTAACCTTGATGTCTGAATAATATTATGCTAATCTAGGCACAGATGATTGTGAAGCCTGCATAAATATACAAGGCTAGCCATAGAAGTCAAAAGGGGCACCCATGTTTTAAGGCATATCTTCAAGAAGCTTATAAGTGACATGTTTCCTATCCTAGCCAAGTATTTGATGTTGACTTTGTTTCATTTTTACCTAGACTATTTCAGTAGTCTAATAACAAACTGGGGAGAGGATAAGAGGGAATTTTCTTTTACCCTTAAGAAATTTAAATGTTATAATGAGCTTTACGTTAGCACACACACGCACACACTCACACATACCCTGCGTTAGCCAACTGGTTAACATCCACATGCACAGACCACTGGAAGGAAAGGCCACAAAAGGGTGGAGGGACCAGAAGCAATTTCAATGTGGTGCTTTTCTATACTTTCTAGTTACCAGATTAAGAAAAAGTAAGTTACTTAACATCCACTAGGCTTTTCGATCAAAATACATTCAAGTCCTTGGCTAGACAGTAGCAGAGACCAAGGCAATGCAGACCACAAGCTTTGTTCTAGGTAAAGTATTAGAGCTGATGGTGGGAGAGGTCTCACTCAAGTGAGTATGACTCCCACATGCTAGTTGGAAGGTTCATGCAGAGACAGGCAGGACCGGGGACATTTACCAAGATATTGAGCTCCGAGCTGGTCATGAGCTGGACCAGCCTGGGTAGGACGCCTGTGTCTACCACTTGGCCGATGCGCTCATTACAGCCATCACTGAGGTAGGACAGGGCCCAACAGGTGTCCGAGAGAACCTCGTCATCTTCATGCTGCAGGAGGTGGAAGAGCACGGGCAACATTTGCTTCACTGCTTTCTTGCAGGGGTAAGGGCTCTTGTTTCGGCAAAGGTTGGACAAAGTCCATGTGATGTTCCGCAGAAACGTGATCTGTAACAAGGAGACTGCTTCCAGCATCAGGGGCAAAGAAGGAAAATGCCAATGGCTACGTGTCCTTGCCATATTTCATCAATATTATTGACCAGTGTGAAGCAAAGAATTTGAGCTTCATGCAGACTTTGTTCTCAGTAGTGATGCACACTAGGGAGACCCTGAACGAGTTTAGGTTTCCTATTCAAATGTTATATGTAGGTTTCCTTGGATTCTTCAAAATGTCCCTCCCACCTGGACTCAGTTGATGACCCTGTTTTCATTTCTCATCGACAAAACAAAGGTCAAGCAGGAGTTGCTTGGTCTGCCTAGTAACCCTACCAACATGTGGCAACCACATTTCTGATCTTTGTTCAGGGGTCAGTCTTCCTACTCCACATCTGGATCCCATTTTTGCCTTTGAAGATTCTGTCCCCACGACCACCTTTCTGCCCTGGATCACTCCCACACTCTGGGACCCCTCCGTCTCTCTAGCCATGGTCCTGCTTCTATTTTTAGAGTCCAGCCCTCAAGGATGTGTCTATATTTGCGTCTACCTTGCAGCTTCTTATTTGTTCTTCCACCCCTCTGGTCTGATTTCTGCCCCTACTTCTTTTTACTTAGTGATGAAATCAGCTTTTTCCAAGTCACCAAATCCAACAGATGCTTTTTCAGTCTTAAAGTTACCATCCCTATCAGAGGTATTTAGTACCCCTCTTGAAAAAGCTCTTTTTGGCACCTATGACCCCAAACCTGCATTTCTATCGCCAAATGGGCTGTTTCTTCTCAGTCTTTGGGGTGGGCTCTGCCTGTCTTCGGAGTGTCAGAACTCTTGAGACTTAGTCACAGGCTCTCCTCATACTCTAGGTCAGGGGTTGGGGCAAATTCTTTCTATAGAAGACCAGATAGTAAACACTCTCAGCTTTATGGGCCATAGGGTCTCTCTGGTACAACAAGTCATCTTTGCCCTTGTAACATTACAAAAGCAACCGACAATATGGGCATAAATAAATGGGGATGGCCATGCTCCAATAAAACTTTATTTATAAGAGTAAGCATCTAGCCCTGCTCTAGTTGATCTTGCCCAGCTGGATGACAGATGTGTGCACAATCATCTAGACCAACTTTATCCATCCTGACATTGCTACGATGGTGTCTCTCACACTCTTCAACTTAATATGTACAACTAAGGCTCTGATTCCTTCTTCCCTCCTTCTTCCCATTTCTCTAGGAGGACCATCATAACAAGCTAACCCAAAACCGGAGGGCATCCTTGCTTCTTTCTATCTCCCATGTCCAACATGGCAGCATCCCATCTCCGTTTGCTATCATTTTACAAGCAGCCAGAAGGGTCTTTCTAAAAGATCAGATCACTTCACTTCCTGCCTTGAGATCCTTCAAAGCCTTCCCTCTGTCATGAGGGAAGCATGAGGAAGTCTAAGTCCCTTGCCCTACTTGTCTTCTTACATTGCTCTCTCCTTGTGAACTCCCTGGTCATGTCAGCTTTTTTCTGGTTCCATTAGATCAGGTTTTCTCCCACCCTGAGGGCTGGGTATTCCCTTGGCTTTTAGAAGCTACCTTCTCTTCATTTTTGTTTGAAGCAAATCTAAAACCCAAATTTATCTCCAGTGGGGTCGGGGTGGGGGAGCTCTATTGTTGCCACATCAATCAACTTTGACTCTAAGCTTCAAATCAAGACCCAGTACCCAGGAACAGAACTGGCGACCCATTAATTCTATCTGTGCCCCTTGAATGGAAAGCTTAGTCATCTACTTTTGAAGGACTATAATTTTAGAAAAACTCTAATGGAACTCTTCCAATGCCACCCCCCCCCAAAAGTAAAATCAGCACTAGTGGCCCCTGGGGGCAAGTTTCCATCAACCTCTACCCAAGGTGATATTCAGTCCTAGGTCTTGCTTATAAGTGCTGTCCTAAGGGGCAAGGCAGCACCCATATGACCTAACTGACTTGAAAATACTTCCACAATTTCAGAAACGTGTCACCTAGCTAGCTTTTCTACTTTAAAGACACTTACAGGTATGGTTGATGAAACCAGGGCCAGAAGATGTGGAATGGCATTGCTCGAGATAACCAGGTCTCTGAATTCTGGGCCATCACCTTCAAATAGATAAGAATGTGACATCTGAACAGGGAACAAAGAGAATCCTGGGGGTAAGCAACTACTTTTTTAAAAGCCTGTGCAAAGGGTGAGATGCCAAAATGCATTCCTGGGTTGGGCAAATACTTAGGATAGCCATGAACTAGATTCTCTGTCTCCATCATGTTGGTTGGGCAGATAGACCAGATGTGGGCACCACACAGCAATGACTGTCATAGGCAGTCTGTGGACACATCAAGGAGCCAGCCAATAGCCCAGGAATTGTCCTCGAGACTCTAAATGCCGATGGTACTTCATAGCATGGTTCTCAAGAAGATGAAGGCTATTACAGGCCAAATTGTCTTCCCAGAAGATGTTGGCATGGGACAGAGGCTTCCAAAAGCAACTCAAAACCAAGTCTGGGGGATGGGTAGATGCTAGCCATCTGCTATCTGCTGCTCAAGCGAGAATACCAATTTGAGACCCTAGAAGTCTCAGTCTGTAATTCTTCAACCACCAGGACAAGGCATATGTTACTTTATACCACCCGATTTTGCCTGTTCCTTACTGAACCAGACAAAATGAGGGACAAAGTCTCTGTAATAGGTGGTTCATTTCTGCAAGCATTTACCACGCAGACTTACTTTATATTCTGCATTTGTTATCCCAATACCCTAAGTCCTTGGAGGTCTCATCACAGTGTTTGCTTCTGCTGATTCAGTCATGGTGGGTTGTTGACTCTCTGAACTTGAAACTGCTAACATTTGGCTGATCTTAATTTGTCAAAATCCAGAGGGGCCCAATTGAGTTCATATCCCCCCCAAGAGTATTGTATTTATATCCAGCCAGGAATGCTAGAACTTTCAACCCTGTCTCACTAACTCCTCAGTTCATGCTTTCCTGGCCCATGCAGGGAATACAGCAGCAAGCCCCAAACTCACAAGGCCATTTTAGGATTGCATTTTCAGGGAAGACTTTTACCCCAAACTGAGGAAATATTATCTTTTGTTACATTCCCTTGGCAACTTTTACTGGAGGTAGAATTTTTTCAAGGTCCTGCGTTATGAATGGGTGTGTCATAAATGTCACAGTGCATGGGTCAAAGACTGGTCTTCTGTTCCTGAGGCCATTGAGACCTGAGGCCGTAGGACCCCAGTATTGGCATATGGCCTTAGGTGGCCTTTAGCTTTCAGTACGTACTGCATCATCTAGTTTCAGCTTTAATTTTCAGCCTCTGAACTTGACTCTGAATTTTGGAAAAGCCTGTCAGAGCCTCCCCACTGTTTCTAGATATTTAAACTCAGATGATCAAGTCTATGATGCTACCTAAAGAACTCCCATAGCATGCCAGGCCAGGTGCCTGACCCACTGGTTTCCTAGCCCTTTATGAGGAGAGTCTTACCTGCTATATTACCAAGGGCCCACACTGCCTGTTCACACACAGTCATGTGGGGGGAAGACAGGAGCTCAACCAAAGGTTGGATGGCCCCACTTTCCACAACCGCCTGAGTCTGCTCTGAAGTCCCAGAAGCAATGTTGGTCAGAGCCCAGGCTGCCTCGAACTGCAAGCAGGGGTGAAGTGATGACTTCAGGAACTCCACCAGCCTGGGAATGAGCCCGGCTTCAACAATCAGTTTTAGAGGAGGGTTCCTTTCACGGGACAGCATTTTCCTTCGCAATCAGAGGGAAAAAAATAAAAGCAAGTCATGTGAGTCTGATATTAAGAACCTCCTTTATAAATGCTCTTGGCATTTCTAGCTATCAAACAAGACTAACAGCTGGGCCAGAGCCACTTAATATCCTAAAGTCCAGCCCATGGCACTTGGCAGTGATGAAGCAACATTTTTCCCTTCAGGTATTATCTATGAGCAGAGATTCCTATAGAGGCCAATTTAAATTAAGCAATTCATCTCTGACAACACTTGCATATCTTAAGATGTTCTCAAGGACAGTGTAGAGGAACAATTTAGTCTTGTTTTTGAATGGACTCACCTTCTCTTATGTTGTGTGGGCATTTTGTCACTGCCACAAAACCAGGAAGGCCCCTGAAACTTATTCCTAGCTTGGAACCTATGAATAGCAGAGTCTGTATAGCCATACCTGGCTGCCTGGGTGGCCTGGAAACATAGGTCTGGATCTGAGGCATTCACACCATTGATTATTTCTTGCAGGTTGAGGCTGACCTGCAAGGAGAGATGTTTTTGGGTCAGAGTCTCTGCGAAAAGGAACCATGAAGGTCATCTGGTCTAGCCATCTATCTGATTAAAACAAGCTGGCTTGGGCAGTATGCTGGTCTGCATTAGGGGAGAGAAAGACATTTGGTGGTCTTATAGGACACACAGATCTGTGGGACCCTTCCCATGCTCTGGGGAAGGGGTAATTCTTATAATCACTTGGATTCCCAGCACCTTTTCATTCCATGAAGAACATGCTAGTTATGATCAGCAAAAATAGAGTAAGGATCTCCAAAAATTCTCTTCTCCAAAACACCACCACTACCACCACCAACAACAACACAAGTAGAATCAACCTTCCAAACTCTAGAAACTGACCAAAGGCTTATAGCCCAATTTGTTTTGAGCCAAAAAGATTATTCAAGAAAAACAGCTAATCTTGAAAAGAAGAATTCTAGGAAACAAAAATGCATCAACGTATGAACAGGATTATACATCCTGATCGACTGGGATCCAATCTGGGAAGGCAGGGGTGGTTCAACATGGGAGCATCAATGTAGTAGGACATATTAATAGAATATTAATTCTATTAATAGAATTAATGGGGGGAGGAACACAAAATTATCTCGATAAATGCAGGGTAAGAGCATTTGACAAATTCAACCACCCTTCCATGATAGAGTAGCTGGAAATAAAAGGAAACTTCCTTAACCTCATAAGGTCATTTTTTTTTTCTATAAAAAAAATCCCCCCTCAAGGGAGGGGAGGGTGGGCGATGGGTATTGAGGAGGGCACCTGTTGAAATGAGCACTGGGTGTCGTATGGAAACCAATTTAATAAATTTCATATTAAAATAAATACATAAATAAATAATAAAAATAAAAAAATCCCACCTCTCGCATCACAATTAATGGCAAAAGATGGAAAGCTTTCTCCTTAAGATCAGGAACAAGACAAGGATGCCTCCTTGCTCTTATTCAACATAGTATTGGAAGTTCTAAACAGATTAATTAGGTAAGAAAAACAAAGCCATCCGGATTGGAAAAAGAAGTAAAATTGTCTCTATCTGCAGAAGACAAAAACTTGTATATGGAAGATCCTGAAGAATCCCCCCACATACACACAAATTAGAGCTAACAAACAAGACATAGCTAGGCTGCAGGGTTAACATACAAAAATCACTTGCATCTCTATATAGTAGCAGTGAACACTCCAAAGCTGAAATTAATAATTTTATTTACAATAACATCAAGAAGAATAAAAGACTTGGGAATAAATTTAGCAAAAGAAGCACATGACTTACATGCTGAAACTATTTTTAAAAATTAGAGAGGGACTAATATATTAAAAAATACCCCATGATCATGAATTGGAAGACTTAATGTTGTTAAGATGGCAATACTCTTATAAACTGGTCTACAGATTCAGCGTAATCTCCATTAAAATCCTAGCTGTCTTTTTTTAAAAAAAAAAAATTGGGGCGCCTGGGTGGCGCAGTCGGTTAAGCGTCCGACTTCAGCCAGGTCACGATCTCGCGGTCCGTGAGTTCGAGCCCCGCGTCAGGCTCTGGGCTGATGGCTCGGAGCCTGGAGCCTGTTTCCGATTCTGTGTCTCCCTCTCTCTCTGCCCCTCCCCCGTTCATGCTCTGTCTCTCTCTGTCCCAAAAATAAATAAAAAACGTTGAAAAAAAAAATTGAATTTATTGTCAAATTGGCTTCCATACAACACCTAGTGCTCATCCCAACAAGTGTCCTCCTCAATGCCCATCACCCATTTCCCTTCTCCCCTACCCCCATCAACCCTCAGTGTGTTCTCTGTATTTAAGAGTCTCCTATGCTTTGCCTAAATCCTAGCTGTCTTGCTAGAAGAAATTGGCGAGTTGATTCAAAAATTCATGTGGAAATGCAGGGGATTCCAAATAGCTAAAATATCTTGAAAAAGAAGAACTAAGTTGGAAGACACTTCCCTATATCAAAGCCACCACAAAGCTACAGTAATCAAGTCTGTGCTACACGGACATAGGGTAAACATGTTGATCAATGGAAGAGAATCCGAAGTCTACAAATAAACTCTCACGTGTATGGTCAGCTGATGTTAGACAAGGGATTTAAGACCATTCAACGGGGACAGGATGGTCTTTTTGATACTGGGACAATAAGATATCCACACATGGGATGATGAAATTGGACCCCTAACTCACACCATTTACAAAAGTTTATTCAAAATGGATCAAAGGTCTAAATGTAACAGCTAAAACTATAAAACTCTTAGAAGGAAACTTGGACATAAATCTCTGTGACCTTGGATCAGGCAATGGATTTTTTTTTCATGTTTATTATTTTAGACAGAGAACATGAGTGAAGGAAGGGCAGAGAAAGAGAGAGGGAGACAGAGGATCCGAAGCAGGCTCTGTGCTGACAACAGAGAGCCTAATGCAGGGCTTGAACTCATGAACCGTGAGATCATGACCTGAGCTGAAGTTGTTTAACCAACTGAGCCACCCAGGCACCCAAGGCAATGGATTCTTAAATATGATACCTAAAGCACAAGCAACCAAATAAAAAAGTAGATAAATTGAACACTTTCAAAATTTAAGACTTTTGTTCAAGGATTCTACTAAAAAAGTAAAAATGACAATCTACAGATTAAGAGGAAATATTTGCACATCATGTATCTGGTAAGGGTCTAGTATCCAGAATAGACAGTGTAAAGAACTCTTACAACTCCACAAGAGAAAGACAAATTACTCAATCTTAAAATTGAGCAAAGGGTTTGAATACACATTTCTCCAAAAGATACACAAATAGCCAATAAGCACATCAAAAAATGATCATTAGTCGTTAGGAAAACATACCAAAATTCCAACAATATAGCCCTTTGTACTCACTAGATGGCTACAATCCCAGAATGGACAAGTGTTGGTAAGAGAGCCAGCATGTACAATGATACAGCTACTTAGGAAAACAGTTTGGCAACATATCTGTTTCCTATCGTTTCTGTAAAAATTACCACAAATTTAGTGGCTTAAAACACCACATCATCTTCTAGTTCTGGACATCAGAAGTTCACAATCAGCTTCACTGGACTAAAGGCAGGGCTGGCTTCTCCTGGAGGCTCTGAGGAAAGAATCTGCTTCCTTGCCTTGTTCAGCTTCTAGAGGGGCCATTTGCATTCCTTGGCTTGTGACTCCCTCCCTCCATCTTCAAAGCACAATACGCTAATCTCCCCTTCTGTGGTCCTATCACCTGCTCTGACTTGTCCTTCATCCTTACTGTAAGGGCCAACGTGATTACACTGGGTCCATCCAGATAATCCTGGATAATCTCCCCATCTCAAGACCCTTAACTTAATCACATCTACAAAGTCCCGTTTGCCATACAAGGCGACATTTATAGGTCCTGGGGATTAGGAGATGGAGGTATTTGGAGGGGGAGCCACTGTTCAGTTTACCTCCAGCCTCAAAGAGTTAAACAGGATGACAATATGACCCCGCAATTCTCCTCCTAGGCATGCTCTAGGATGTGAAAACACATCCACACAAACATTTGTGCACAAAGCACCATTATTCATTATAGCCAAAAAGTGGAAACGCAAATGTCCACCGACTAACAAATGGATAAACAAAACTTGGCATGCCCATACAATGAAATATTATTCAGCCATAAAAGCCATGAAGTCCTGGGGCGCCTGGGTGGCTCAGTCAGTTGAACATCTGATATTTGATTTCAGCTCAGGTCATGATCTCACAGTTTGTAAGTTTGAGCGCCAAATTGGGTTCTGCACTGACAGTGTGGAACCTGCTTGTGATCGATTGATTCATTCATTCATATTCTCTCTTTCTCCCTCCCTCCCCCTCCCCTACTCACATGTGTACACGCACATGCTCTCTCTCAAAATAAATAAACTTGAAAAAAAAAAAGGAATCAAGTATTGACATATGTTACAACACAGACAAGCCTTGAAAACATTATGCTGAGAGAAAGAAGCCATGTACAGAAAGTCAGAGAATGCTAACAGCCATTCCGTTTAATGGCTGCTAATGTGTCATCAGATCTACTTCCCCAGATTGAATTTAGCTCTGCCCTGTAAGACTCCTAATCCTAGCAGGGTGCAATAATGCATGTGGATGGTTAAGATGGGACACAGACAGTGGCAGATCATAAAAGGATGTAGAGCCATGACTATCAGAGTCTAAGAAGAGAAACTCCCCAGTCAAGGTATTCCGGAAAGGACCCACGAAAGACAGCCTTAGGCTGCACATCAACACAGAATTTGCACTAAGTGAGGTTGGGGTGGATGGGGAACTGATGATGAAGGACAGCACTCGGGTCCTAGGCAAGACTTTATATGTTGAGTGACTAGATGTAACCCCTCATTTCTTATTTCTGGCCGAGGGATGGTAAGTTCATTTCCATTAGAAGCTGCACTTCATCTACCCCATCTCGCTCAGAACATAGATCCCAGACTTACAGCCACAAAGGTAATGGCCCTTCGCTTTCCAACACCACCAGCTTACCTCTACCCCCCTCCTTAAAGACCCTGGATTAGAGTTTGCAAGTTCCGAATGTATTAAACATTTTCAAGCCAGAGAAACCTGCTGAGGATGGATCTCCCACACCACCGTCCTGAATGCCATATTCCCAATGTACGTACTCCTTTGGTTAGTTGTTCAGAAGCTGGGTCAGAGGAGACATTGGTGATATTTCTCCTCTTTAAGGCCTGCTCATCTTTCTTGGCCTTCCGGAGCTCCAGGCTGACTGCCATCCGCTGTTGCCGCCTCATCTAATGAGAAAAAAAGAAAGAACCAGAGCCCTTAGAGCAGGGGAGTCAGGCTGTCACCCCATTTATCTAAAACATGCCTCAAAGCGTCTGATTTCACTTTTACAGTGACAACAGTAAACAGTCCAGAAGAGTTAACATTACACAGTAAATAGTCAGCACGGTTTACCTCCTCTGCTTTCTCCTAACACCACATCCAGAAAAGTAGTTAACTTTCTTCCCAAAGTGAAGGAAGCCTGTCTACATTCTCGGCAGGCCAGGACTCTCAGCTGTAGAACCATCCAAGGAAAGTGTACCATTGTCCGGAGTCTGAGCACATCTCCATCAGTACTGATTGGTCCCGGAAGGGCAGGCCTGGGCCTCCCAACTGGAGATCCAGGCAGGGCTGGGGACTATGGCCTCTGAAGACATGACCCACATGTCCCTGACCATTTCCACCATTAGGGATCAGTCTACAGGTCATTGGAGCCTTGATCCAGCCCTGGATGCCAGACTGAGGGAGATTAAAATTAAAAACAAAACAAAATAGACCCTTTTATCTTGGTTCAGAAGAAACTCCTCGACTCTATTGAGAATCCTGGGGGAAATGATCTAACCTGGGTTCCCCACATCATCTTCCCCTCCATTTCTGATACATTCCAGCTGTGAGATTTTTACTGCACTACTGCTTCATAGGGCGAAGCAGTTGCTTGGTACTCACAGATGCGTCTTTGCCTCGGTACTTAAATTTTCTCAGCCTCTCTTCTGGAGCATCCAAAGTCGGCATATTGACTTGAACAGTCAACCACCTGTAGGTAGGGCAGTTACCAGGAGATTTTCAGTGCCCAGTGTGTGGGCTCCTATGTGACGGCCATCTTTGCTCTAAGCCCTTAAGGGGACCCCGGTGGATCGGAGAGCAGACTTGGGAGGCCAGCTTGCATGGGCATCACCATACCAGCTCAACAAGCAATAAGCACCATGCAAGCACAAAGGAGACCAGCCCTGGGCTGCAGGAGTAAGGGATGCCTTTTAGATGCATTTTGACTTGAACCTGGCCTGTGGTGGCTGGGGTAAGCTATAAGGCAAGCACAGAGCCATCTCACGTGGCTGTGTCCAAGGAGTTCTGTACAGAGCATACGTGCAGGCCGGTGGTGCCCAAACCAGGCCAGGACAGGAAGAGGATGGCCCTCTTCTCCCACACCCAATCCACCAGCCCTTGGGTCAGGATGGTCTCCAGCATGACCCGCTCATTCTAACTCTGGTAGATTGCCTCCACCCGGACCAGGCTACCATCACCTTTCAGCCACACTAGAGCAACTGCCTCCCAATGGTTCTCCCTACTTCTACCATTGCTCTATTCCAATCTGTTCAATACACAGAAGCCATGTGATCTCCTAAAGATGAGCATCTGATCATTTAATTCTCCCTGATTTAAAACCCTCTACTGGCTGCCTGCTGAGTTTAGAAGAAAACTCAGTTCCTGTGATACCCATCCTGCATGATCTGGCCCCAGCTCACTTCACCTGCAGCAACACTTTGAATTCCTATGTAAGCATCTAAGGATCTTCTCAGTCTGTTCTATAATTTCCACAGATTTTACCACCCACCCAATATTTTCTTGTTTATCTTCCTTTCCCTATTCCCAATCACGATGGGGTCACATGTGTCCTAGCTACGATTCCTCAGCCCTTTCACGATGCATGACATATAGTGAGTAGGTACTCAAATCTTTGAGGGTGGTGGGTGGTAGGTCACAAAGAGAGCTGGTCCCCAGTTAGAGGAGGTTATTCAAATCAGGCCACATTTTAACTTTCTACAAGGCAGCTGGGAATGACATTTCTTACAAGTGTGCAATGAACGTCCATCTGTTCCCAAGAATCCGGGATGAGCCAGACAACACTGGAGAGAAAACTGGATAAAGAAGACCAGAGTTGGGGTGCCTGGGTGGTTCAGTCTATTAAGCGTCAGACTCTTGATTTTGGCTCAGGTCATGATCTCACAGTTCATGAGTTGGCCCTCCGTGCTGACAGTGGGGAGCCTGCTTGGGATTCTCTCTCTCTTTCCCTTTCTCTGTCCTTTCCCCACTCTCTCTCTCTCTCTCAAGAATAATTTTTTAAGTTGTTAAAAAAAAAAAAAAAAAAAAAAAAAAAAAGACCAGAGTCTATTGCCTCTATTCTTGAGCATACAACAGCTGGGAATAATTTGGCCAGGAAAGACTAATTCAGACACATCAGTTTGGATGGGACCGTGTAGGCAAGTAGAATTCCAGAAGTAGAGAGCCAAGACCGAGGTCTTAAGAAGAGAGATGAACTCCGTTTGAGAACAGAGTCTCGATGACATTCCTGGTAGGGCCTAAAAGAAAGAACCAGCAAGGGACCAGGTAAAAAGAGTTTGAGTCAGAACAAAAGAATGATAGTGTCTGAGGCACAAGCTGTAACAGCAGCTACCAGGCCACCGAGGACGATTCCCTAAACACAGTGCCACCAGCCAGCCACAGCTTGAAAGAGCAAGCGGGCTAGGCCTCAAGCCAGAGAGTAATCATGTTCTAGACTTTCATCTACTTTTAAATAATCTCAAATTCTGCTCCATAAGAAAGAAGAGTTGCTTTTAAGGACCAAAAGAACAGAACATCCTTTTTTTTAAAGTAGGCTCTACACCGAACATAGGGCTTGAACTTACCACCCTGAGATCAAGAGTCACATGCTCTACTAAGCCAGCCAGCCAGCCACCCCTGGGACACCCTTTAAAACACCATCTCCAAAGAGTTTTGCTAGTCGGCTAGAGTAACCAGGGTCAAGACAGTTATCAGCTGGAAACAGATTTGTGTCAGAGCAAGGAGCTTTACATCTCCAAGAGATAAGGCACGTGGCATTTTATCAGTCTGGAGTAGAGTCGTATTAAGGGCTCAGTTCAGGGAGCAACGGCCAAAACATTTATTGCATGCCAGGAATGTCGGACACTCGGGATTAAATGAAGCAACATTAACAGGAAGGTGGAGAGAGCCCCATTTTACAGGTGGGGAAACGGTGTCAGAGGTCACTTCCCACAGAAGCCCAGAGTGCCCACAGCTGTGAAACATCAGAGCCAGGACTTCAGCCTCCATCTGACTCCCACGTCTGTGCTTCGGATCACTAAGCTCTGTAACGAGGTCTGAGGAGGAAGACAAGTCACTACCACGGGTGGCGCTCAACGCACGGGGGAGACGCTGGAAAATAGGAAAGCGTAGGTTTCAGCGAGGGAGGCCACTTCATTGCCATCTCATCCACTGTTCGTGGCCGACCAGCTCAGTCCAAGAGACCCTCTGAATGTGCATGAGGCCAGTTTGGTACAAGGGGATGAAATGCTTTTGTTTCGGGAGAGACCCAAGGCAGCGCCTGCTCCAGGACTATTGCCACGGGAACCACACATCCTTCTGCCACAGCCCGGAACATGTGGCCACAAGGGAGCTTAGAAGTAGATCCAGGGGTTCAGGTGATCGCCACCTTCCTTCCAAATCAAATATCAAGCAGAAGGCCGGTAGGAGATGCCCAAGCAGAAAAAGTTCTACTTCAGATGGAACAGGGTCCTTTCCCCTCCCCCACCCCCGGGGGCATCTCGAAGGAGCAGTTTGAAAGTCACTGATTTAGCCAAACCACTCATTTGGGGATAGTCAGCAAAGCAAAGCAAATTCTTCTGGCTTTCGCAAGTTTCTCTGGCCTCAGCTCCAAGTGTGCTCTCTTCCCCTCACGTTCCTATTTGTAGCGTCCAGAGAGCCATGACCCTGCCACCCTTTACCAGTCGCAGGAAAGAGCCCAGGCTCGGAGGTAGGCACAAGATCAAAGTCAGAACCTGTCTTCGTCGGTTCTCAGAGTTTGAGATCCAAAGAAAGCCAAATTAGCTATTTAGGCAAACATCACCAATGTAGAGGCTTTACTGACCCAACCTCTGGCCACCTCTGCTGCTCCCCACACACCAGGAGACTCCTACCCTGAGGGGCACGTGGCAAGGGACCCTGACCAACCTCATGGTCTCCCAGGCTCCCAAGCTGCTCTTGACTTTTTGTTCCTTTTGGTGGAAAGGGAGACTAGGGGACTTCTAAGTCTTGTTGATGGCACGGAGTCACTTTCTCTGGTTGGGGCATTACAGGCCAATTTTTAAATACTTTTCTAGATCCAGCTGAGCTCTGACTGTTACCATCTTTCAGGAATTGAGAACGGTTTTCAATTAAGATCTAGATCATCCAAGAGTCAGCTTCTAGAAAGTATTTTTCAGATTTTTACACACATTCATGGTATAGAAAATTCCATACCTCAGAAATGGATTGAACATTAACTTCCATAACCTACCCCTCCTCCAAGTTAACCTTTAAAAATTCACAAGCGTACCAAGGGGCTAATTATAGAAGGGGGGTTTGATAGACACAGTTTGGCCACATGTTTCTCCACTTGCCTGTACTGTGGACTTTTTTTTTTTTTTAAGTAATCTCTACGTCCAACATGGGGTTCGAACTCACGACCCCAAGATCAAGAGTCACATGCTCTACTGACTGAGCCAGCCAGGCACCCCAACTGGGGGCATCTATTGACGTATATTCAGAACTGCATCACTAACAGCCACTTCTTTGAACAGTGGGATTTGTTTTAAGCTAAAACTACACATGGGGTTGGATCAAGGGTCATTCCCCGGGAAGGGCTGGGGTCACTGAGTGTGCATGGGTCCGAAAGCTCGCACAGCAGGGCTGGAGTACAGGGGTGAAGAAGCAACCATGGGGGCATGCAGGGCTAGGGGTGGGGTGCCACGGACACAGGGACCCCAACTTGACACTCACAGGGGCTTACCAACGTAGGCAAAACATGTCCAGACACTAAGTTTGGTGCAGGGAAACACACAGTCAGGTGTGCCTCCAAGGCTGGGAAGCAGAGGGCCCAGCAAGAAAGGAGGCAGGAGACCAGGTCCTCTTCCCGGTGGTCCTACTGTGAGGCTTGGGAAGGCTCTGGGAGGGGCAGAACCACCCTGGGAGTGATTCCTACAGGTGAACATGTCTTGGTGGGCATTTCAGGGAGAGGTTACACAGGCACACAGATCTATAGGCTGCCGTGTGGTCAGGTCCCACGCACCGTCAGCCCCAACATGGGCTCTGAAGAGTAAACAGACACCCAACAATGGTCACATCCTCCTCACCCACCCAGAGAGCAAGCCGAGCACTACTTAGCACAGTTTCTGTAAACCAAGGCTGAGTTCAACAGGAAGAGACCTGGCCTAGCCTCCCTGGAAGCCGTCCCTCTACGCAGGCCGCAGGCTTTTGCAGAGGGGACAAGGCTGTAGCAGCCTCGCCCAATCCCCAAACAGGAGCAAGATGTCCCATCGATGCCCAGACAGAGGATTCCAGGAGGACACGGCCACACCCGGAACCCCCAGCGCCCACCCAGTCGTTACTCACCTAGAAAGGAAGCACAGCCTCCAGCCCCCCGTGGGCCTTAAATGCCCTCAGCAATCAGCAGGTGTTTCGGGGCGTTTGGCCCTTCCCCACAGGGTTGGTTTCTGACTCAAGTCAATGGATCTGGTCTTTGGATGTGCATTGGAACCACATGGGGAGCTCTGAGCAGCCTGCTGCCTGGGCCCCAGCCCTGAGGCGGATGGAGTTGGTCTAGGAGGAGGCCCCGGACTCCAGCTGCTTCTCATGTCTGGATGAGGCACAGACGGGAGCCTTGGAGGCACCATGGACCTTCAGCCTCTGCAGCTGTGGCCTTTTGAGACCCTTATGAAGTATCCACAGAAAAGGGACAGGGTGGGGTGGGGATATCTCCCTCCAGGAAGGGGTTTGCATTCTGGGTGTTTAGGTATCTGGGATCTGGCTAGATTGGCCTCCTCCTAAAATGGGAGTATTAGGCTTAACACTGCTGTGGAACAGTTACCAAGTGTTTATTCCCAAATCAGACTGGGAGATTGGGCGCTGGTGAGAATGGGGTTGGCTTTCGCATCAAAATGGAAATGGGAACAAAATTTCACATGTTGATTCAACAAATATTTATTGAGTCCTCACTGTGTGGCAGACCCTGACGTGCAATGGTGAACAAGATGACCTGGTCCCCACCCTCCCATCAGAAGTAGACATGGGCCCTTCCCAGCAGAGTGGGAGCAGGACCACAATTGGGAACATAAGGCAAGGAAGATCAGGGAGGGTTTCCTGGAGGAGGTGATACCAGAACCAAATCCTCAGAAGAAGCAGGAGTTAGCAGGTAAAACACTGGGAGAAAAAGGCTCCAGGCAGAGGAAACAGCATAGGAAAAGGCACTGAGGCAAGAAAAATGGCTATGGTTCCCCTGGAAACAGAGGCCATTCAGGATTGCCAGAGGGGTGACAGGGTCAGGTGCCAGGGCAAAGGTGACCTGGTGTACAGGGGAGGGCTCCATGGAGGTTGTCTGTTCTGGTCCAGGCAGTGAAGGCTGTGCTGTCTGAAGGGGACTTTATTTTTAGTTTAGTTTAATTTAGTTTATTTAAGTTTATTTATTTATTTTTGAGAGAAAGTGAGAGAGCACAAGCAGGGGAGGGGCAGAGAGAGAGAGAGAGAGAGAGAGAGAGAGGGAGAGAGGGAATCCCAAGCAGGCTCCGTGCTGTCAGCACAGAGCCCAACATGGGGCTCGAACCCACAAACCGTGAGATCACGACCTGAGCTGAAATCAAGAGTTGGACGCGTAAGCGACTGAGCCACCCAGGCGCCCCTTTAGTGTGTCATTTTAGAATATTCAACTAGCCTCGGAGAGCTGACGAGGACTCTTTCTGGGGGCGGGGCTAGAGGGAGGAGGGGCATATGGGGGCGTGGCTGGTGGGGGTGGAGGTGGGAGGGTCTGACTCCAAGACCTCCTGGTTCCTGGAGGGGGAAGTATGGGGAGAAGCCAGGTTCTGAGTGAGTGAAGCGTGGAGCTTCAGGGTTGGACCCTCACACCCAGGTGCCTGGAGGCCATCGAAGTGCAGATGCAGCCAGTCGATTCAGGGCTGGAGCGGGACTTGGTGACCCACTGGATGTCGTGGTGGGTGACAATGACAGAGACACATAAGTTGATGTAGTTTCAAACCGAGGTCCCTGGTGAGTAGTGGGCATTCGGGATGATTTACAGGAGGCCTGAACTTGTGGGATCCAAGGCTATCAGAGGGACGGTCCCAGGCCCCCTTGCTCTGCCCAAGGCATTTGAGATAACCCACCACTCTCCCTGCTCCAGAATCCCCCTCACATCCTCATCCCTGCTTTGGCCCGTGCCCCTTCCCCTTTGGGCTCTTCCACAGACACAGCTGGAGGGATCCCTGCAACATTTAGCTCAGGTTATACCAGTGCTCCCCAACATGCCTACAGATCGCCTATGAGGCCCTTCATGTGCTGCCTTGCCTCCCCCCCCACCCCGCCCCGTTCCACTCCTCCTGGCCTCACTCCCACTATTGTCCCTCTTCAGCCACCACGGCTTCCTCACTGCCAGTCAAATGCATCTGGCCAGTGCTGGCCTCAGGGCCTTTGCACCTGCTACTCCCTGTGCCTCCCTCACTTCCCTCAGGTCTTAGTTTTTAGAGACCATTCCTGGTCACCCTGTCTAAAATCAAACTTCACCTCAACACTGCATTCCCATCAGACTCCCTAGCAGCACTTGTTAACATTTAAATGCAGAACATTTACTTGTTTATTTTCCACCTCCTGCTCTGCCACCAGCCCCCAGAGCCCGGTGGTGCAATCTCTATGAGGGTGGGGGTGTTGTCTGTTTTACTCGCTGCTTTATCCCCACTGCCAGGAAGAGTCACTGCTCATTATACTTGTGGAATGCATGCATGGGCATATGGGTCCCAGAGCCAGGCTCTCCCCCTGCCCCCACTGCGTTACAGGTGTCCCTCCTCCATCACTCAGAATGTACCCAGGATGTACAGTGGGCATGCTCAGTAACCTTCCCAAGCCAGGCATCGAGCCGGTGTCCTTTGAATAAATCGAATCAGCGTGCACACTGGTGCCCACAGTTGCTATGCGAAGGACTCAGAGAAGCAGGAGGAAAAGCAGTTTGGATGGACCCCGAGTCCTCAAATGGAAGTCACTTCATCCTTCCCTATGCCTAAGCCCCAGTCATGAGTAACAGCCACATCATCCACCAGACTGGGAGCCTGACATCAGCCCCCCACTCCCCGTCTCCTTCCTCCATCAGCCCCGCCCTCCACTGAGCCCCGCTCCTTGGCCCTCCCGACCTCTGCTCTGCTGGCCATCAAGGGCCACTTGCCCACTGGTCTGGTGACACTTTCCTATAACACCTGTCCAACAAACTCTCACATTAAATTTTCAAGAGTGAATTACCCAGATGTATTTATTTACGTGGTTTTTTAAAAATTATTTTTTAATATTTATTTATTTCTGAGAGAAAGAGACAGTTCAAGTTGCAGAAGGGCAGGGAGAGGAAGACACAGAATCCAAAGCAGGCTCTAGGCTCTGAGCTGTCAGCACAGAGCCTGACGTGGGGATCGAACTCACAAACCATGAGATCACAACCTGAGTCAAAGTCAGATGCTTAACGGACTGAGCCACCCAGGCACCACTACCTGGTTTGTTTAACCTGCCTTGACTCCTCTGATGTAATAGGGATTACCAATTTGGTTTCACAGAGCAGGAAACTGAGGCTGCTGACATTGACTTGACTTGACTGAGGTTACATGATGGGGGAAGGCCAGGTCTGTGTGGCCCCATGTTTGCCTCAGGGCTCTGACTTGTGTTGGGATGGTGCCTGACTTCCTTCCTCCCTCCCTCCTTCCTCCCTCCCTCCCTCCCTCCCTCCCTTCCTCCTCCTCCTTCCTTCCTTCCTTCCTTCCTTCCTTCCTCCCTCTGTCCCTTTCTTCCTTCTGTCTTTTATGGTGGTAAGACACACATAACATAGAATTGACCATTTTGGGGGCGCCTGGGTGGCTCAGTCACCTGAACTCGCAGTTTGTGAGTTCAAGCCCCGCGTTGGGCTCTGCTGACAGTTCAGAGCCTGAAGCCTGCTTTGGATTCTGTGTCTCCCTCTTTCTCTGCCCCTCCCCCGCTTGCTCTCCGCATCTCTCTCTCTCTCTGAAAAATAAATTTAAAACATTAAAATTTCTTTTTTAAAAAATCCACCGTTTGGGGGCTCTTGGGTAGCTCAGTTGGTTGAGTGTCTGGCTCTTGATTTCAGCTTGTCATGATCTCACAGTTCGCAGGATTGAGCCCCATATCAGGCTCCGTGCTAAGCACGGAGCCTGCTTGGGATTCTCTCTCCCTCCCTCTCTGCCTCTCTCTCTCTCTTTTTCTCTCTCAAAAATCAATAAATAAACGTTTAAAAAAAAAAAGAAATACCTGGCATATGTTTCCTAATTTCTTAAAAAAAAAAATCAACCATTTTAACCACTTTTGAGTATACAGTTCGTGTATGAAGTACACTCACACTGCTGTGCAACCATCACTGCCCTCCATCCCCAGAACCTTTTCATCTTCCCAAACTGAAAGTGTGTCCCCATCAAACCCTAATTCCACAGCCCCCTTCCCCAGCGCTGGACACCTGACCTTCTACTTCCTGTCTCTAAGAGTTCGACTCCTCCAGGGACCTCATGTAAGTGGAATCGCACAATATTTGTCTTTTTGTTACTGGCTTAGTTACACTTAGCATAACGTCCGCAAGGTCCATCCATGTTTTAGCATGTGGCAGAATTTCCTTCCGACTTCTTTCTTTGAAACAGGAACACGTTTTTGGGGGGTTTTGTTTTTTGTCTTTAGGAACATACTTTGTTAGTGTAGTATCGTTAATGCCACTACACTGGCATCCCAAGGGCGGGCGGTGTGGGGCAGACGTCCTCCCAGACAGGAAGGAGTACTTATCACTGATGTCACATCTCTTATAATGGCCAAGGCAGGGGGGTAATAAAAGCAGACTGATTTCTAGTTAGTGCTCATCGTTGTCTCGAATCCTCTATGGTCAATGCATCATCGCCTTGTTGCCCGTGTTCCTGGCCAACTGCTCCCCCCACCCTCCCGGCGTGGTCATTCACTGGTTATTTATAAATTTCTAGTCATCATGTTATAATATAAAAGGAGTTTCAGAAAAAGAACTCCGGAATTGGGGAGTTGATGTAACAATTCCTCAGGGGATTTAGGAAAAGTTCTGTGATGGAAGTCACTCTTTGGGAATCCACTGCTCCTGACAAACGCAGCTGTCAACATCCTTGGCCTCTGCATGTGTGAGTGTGTGTGTGTATGCGTGTGCGTCCACACACACATGTGTCAGAAAATCCCCCAGGGTCTAGGGAAATTTAACCCTCCAGGGTGATGACCCTTAGGAGCTAAGTTTAGATTCCTCGTAGGTGCTATTTGGCCTAGAAGCAGGAGATGAGGAAAAAGGGGATCTTAAGGAAAGAACAAGGCAGGCAGGGTGGGATACCGGAAAAGGAAACCAAAGGCTGATTCTTCATCAGGTCTGCAGGCTCTCTGGTAAAATCGGAACCTGAATTCCTCAATACAGTAGCTATTTCCTAAGAGTGTGTTCTGTTTAAGGGCCTGGTCCAGCATCACTGCTCCCAAGTTTCCTCATCCACCTGATTACCCTAAGCATTTTCTTTTCTGGGAACGTGGGGGCAGTATACCCAAGTTTCTTCTTGCAGGGCACCGGGGTGGCTCAGTTGGTTAAGCGTCTGACTCTTGGTTTCAGCTCAGGTCATGATCTCACGGTTCGTGAGTTTGGGCCCCGAGCTGGGCTCTGCACTGACAACATGGAGTCTGCTTGGGATTTTTCACTCCCTCTCTCTCTGCCCCTCCTGGCTTGCTCTCGCTCTCCCTCAAAAAATAAATAAATACACATTAAAAAAAAAAAAAAAGAAGTTTCTTCTCTCTGGGACCTCTGATTAACAGAGGCACAGATCATGCCCAGAGTCCAGGGTCATGTGTGGCTTTCATCAGACACCATGTGACCCAGGAGCTGGGCTGTGGACAAGGCTCCACAGAGACCAGCTACTGGACACCCACCCTATGCTGGCTCTGCAAGGTGCAGGAGTGAATCAGAGTCCCTGCTGCCAAGGAACTTAGAACTCAGGGGGCGCCTGGGTGGCTCAGTCGGTTGAGCATCCAGCTTCGGCTCGGGTCATGATCTCACAGTTTGTGAGTTCGAGCCCCACGTCGGGCTCTGTGCTGACAGCTCAGAGCCTGGAGCCTGTTTCGGATTCTGTGTCTCCCTCTCTCTCTGCTCCTCCCCCACTCGTGCTCTGTCTCTCTGTCTCTCTCTCTCAAAAATAAAACATAAAAAAAAAAAAAAAAAGAACTCACCTGCCATCAGTTGAGCACCTGGACTCTAATAATCACACAAGACCTTTCCCTCTGTCATTAGCACCTCACCTATGCACCTCACCTAGCACCTCACCTTACAACTTGGTAAGATAGATATTATTATCATCCCAGATAACTAAGTGGGGTAGGTATTCAATGACAGCACTGTATGTCCAGCATAATGCTCCCACTCCCTGTGATGGCTCTGTGGAGGATATGCTGTCTTCACAGAGTGCAGGAAAATAAGGCCAAAGTTCACTCCAACCCAGTCCCTGGCTCCAGAGAGGGTGCCCGCTGAATGGACAGATGGGTGATTGAATGGATAGATGGATGCAAGGATGATGGATGATGGATGGATGGATGGATGGATGGATGATGGAGGGATGGTTGATGGATGAATGAGTGATGGATGAATGGATGATGGATTGATGATAGATGAAAAGATGATGGATTAATGGATGATGGATTATGGAAGAATGATGGGTAAATAATGGATGAATGGATGGACGAACGGATGATGGAGGAATGATGGATGGAAGGGTGATGCATGATGGATGAGTAGCTGATGGATGGATGGATGAATGAGTGGATGATGGATGACAGATGAGTGATAAATGAATAGATGATGGGTGGATGGATGGGTGGATGATGCATGAATGGATAATGGATGGATGGATGGATGGATGATGGGTGAATGGATGATGAGTGGACAGATGATTGATGATAGATGGATGAATGGCTAATGGATGAGTGGATGATGGATGATGGATGGATGATGGAGGAATGGATGATGGAGGAATGATGGATGGATGGATAGATGATGGATGAATGGATGAATGAATGGGTGATGGATGAGAGAAGAATGGATGAGAGATTACCCAGCTGAGTTGGGGTTGGAGTTCCCCTGGGCTTTCCAGACACTGGACTTTATTCAACCTTGGGAGATTTGTAGAAAGTAGAGAGACTCCTATGGAAAAATAAGAATAAATACTTCCTGACAAAGAGGAATGATTCCCTGGAGGATGAAAAGTTGGAAAGATTTTTGGATATTTTTTAAATAATGATATGAAAATGGCACTTTGGTGCCAAAAAAAAATCAAATTGAGATATAAGTCTCAGTGTGGTATGAGAAAAAAAAAAGTGTGCAGTGGGAGAAATTGATCTTCAGCAGCCTTGACCATCATATTTCTGGGATACCATAAAATTCACCATTAATTAGCAAATCTCCAGTTGGCTTGGAATCAGAGACTTTTTAGGCTGGGCTGACTTTGGAGAACTTTTTGTCCAGGTTCCAGCTTGTCTCTGTCCCAACTGCAAAGCGCTGTGTTCAGAAAAGCCTGTCTTAGGCCCTCCCTTTTGTTTCAGAGCCTGCAAGGAAGATTCCAGCAGTGGCCTGCTGGGGCTCACCCTTCCCTGACATGACCCTGCAGGATTCCAAGGGTCTCTGGGGCGAGGGGCTATTTCTGGGCCCAGGCTCTGTGTCCATGTTTGGTCTTCAAGAAGCACACTGTGAACTTTCCTCCACCTGCCAAGACTTCTCCCTGCAGCCCTCCTGGGAGGACACTGGGCCCCTTTCCTCCAAGGCGGCAAACAACAGCTGAGAATGCAGCTTCTGGCCCTTACCAGGAAGGACCCTCCAACCACTGCCCTGGGGCAGAAAACCGAAGGGAGCCTCTTGAGACACATCGACTGACATTTGTTTCTTTTTTTTCCCCCCTAAAAAATAATTCGAGATCCTAAAAATAGTCCTCATTGAAAAAACTCCAGGCAACACTGATACGTTTAAAGAAGGTTTAACCAAAAAATCACCTGAAATTCTGCCTCTCAGGGCTAACCGGCATGATCATCTGGCTGAACATCCTTTCAAATAAACTCTTGGCACATCTGTTCACACAGGTGCCATTTTGCAAAAATGGCTTCAAGCTATTCTATAATCTTTCTTTAAAAAAAACAACAACAAACCCAACAGTATGCAGTGGGCTTTGTTGAATGCCAGTGAATATGAATTTACATTGTCAGTTTAAAAAATATTTATTGTAAGGGCGCCTGGGTGGCTCAGTTGGTTAAGTGTCATACTCTGGATCTCAGCTCAGGTCTTGATCTCAGGGTTGTGAGTTCAAGCCCCACGTTGGACTCCATGCCAGTCATGGAGCCTACTTAAAAAAAGAACATTCATTGTACCTTGATTTAACTTTGCTTACATGTACATAATTTATATTATTACTTGTATTCACTTTATTAACTAATCCCCTATGGATGGACATTTAAGTTGTTTCCAACGTTTTGTGGAAAGCCAGCTCAGAGCTGCCTGAGGAAGAGGGGAGGGAGAGGAGGAAAGGAGGAAAGGAGGCAGGGAGAAGGGAGGGAAGAAGGAAGGATGACCCTTGAGCTTCTAAAGAGGGCTGAGGCGGGAGCCTGGGGCTGGGCGGTGCCTGAGGAGAGGCAGCTCTGGGTCTAAGGCTGGAGGTAAATGCCAGAAGCCTCAGGCCTGTATCAGTGGCTTTTCCAGATCAGAGGGTTCCAGAGCCTGAATCACTCTAGGGCTGTGGGTCCAGCCCCATCAGCCTAACAATAACCACACACTCAAACTGTGTGGAATGTGGAGCTGGAACCGAGAGATGGCAATGAGATGCACCCCTTAGGGGGCAGGGATCAGGCTGCTAAGGACACAAACCCTGCAGATACCTGCAGAAGCAGGCTGAGGAACACGGAGGCATTATAAATATATTCCAATTCCGTTCCGTCTCCTCCCAACTCCAGCCCCAAACCAGGCTATCAGAACTCACGGCTCCAACCCTTGACCTTGCTCAGAGGAGCCCAACATCCTCCATGGAAGCATCACAGGAGATAAGCAGAATTAGATGGAAGTAGAATCTCTTGGCGTCTCCATCCTGTGTCATTTGGGCAGACCCTTAATAGGTAGGTAGTGTATTCCCACTTGAAAGCATTTTCAAGACAAGCCAGAGGCTAAGAGAAAATATTTACAGAATACATATCCAACAATGCTTTTGTATCTAGAATATATAAAGAATTCTTCTTTTTTTAATGTTTATTTATTTGAGAGAGAGAGAGAGAGAGAGAGAGAGAGAGACAGACAGAGCACCAGCAGGGGAGGGGCAGAGAGAAAGGGAGACACAGAATCTGAAGCAGGCTCCAGGCTCTGAGCTGTCAGCACAGAGCCTGATACGGGGCTCGAACCCATGAACCATGAGATCATGACCTGAGCCGAAGTCGGACCCTCAACTAAGCCACCCAGGCACCTCAATATATAAAGAATTCTTAAAATTCAATATAAAACAAACAAACAAAACATGGGCAAAAGATCTGAATGGATACCTCACCAAAGAAGATATGTGGGTAGTAAATAAGCATGTGAAAATATGTTCAACATCAGGGGCACCTAGGTGACTCAGTTGGTTAAGTGACTAACTTCAGCTCAGATCATGATCTTACCATTTGTGAGTTTGAGCCCCACATCGGGGTCTCTGCTGTCAGTGCAAAGCCTGCTTTGGATTTTCTGTCTCCCTCTCTCTCTCTCTCTCTCTGCCCCTCTCCACATTCTCTCTCTCAAAAATAAATATTAAAAAAAAAGAGAGAAAGAAAATATGCTCAACACCATTCATTGGTGATGATTAGTTAAAAGTTTAAGAAAGCATTTTCAAGTCCATAATCCCACTTGATCATTTCATCAATTCTGTGAGATTAATAGTCATTATTATTATTATTATTCCCATTTCATAGTGGAAAAAATAATGGCTCATGGAGCTTAAGTGACCTGCCCAAGGACAGAACTGAGACTCAAAGCCATGGAACTCTTTCCACTTGGGAGTTTTCTGCGATCTAAGAATGTTCTAGAAGCAAGCACTTAGTATCTGATTGGATAAGGTCACACTTTTCATTTCAAGCAGGGAGAGAAAACCACGCCAGACCCACATACCCCCCACCTTCATGGATAGACAGGCTGACCTTGTAAGCCTAAGTAGGACTTAGAACAGGGCCTTCCCCTCTGGGTGCCTAGGAACATATGGAGCAAGTGACTGTTGAATGTCCAATAGCACAGCCTCTCTTAGGCTGGAACACCTACCATGTGGACCTTCCACAGCTGGCTCTTTGCTTCATAGAAAGGGGACCTGTTCCAGGAGCAGTTGGTTCCCAGCCCAGGGCCTGGCACACACGGGAGGAAATCTGTAGCTTTGACTTCCTGGTCCTGGATCTGGACAAGGGTGTGATTTTCTTCAACATACCTTGACTGAGAACTCGGTTGCACCTGAGTTTCTGGGTCCTGGTCCTGGCACTGGGGGCAGCAGGGGGAAGGCCTCATAGGGCACTGAGGTTGGGGGTCCTCAGGCAGAAGGAACAGTGGGCACAGGGTTGATCAGGTGCCATTCTTCCACCTTTATCTGCTGTATCTCCTCTGCCCTCCCCAGTCCGTCTCCCATTATAGCACTTAGTACCGTGTTTTCGCACCAGAGGCCAAGGGGCAACAGTGCAAAGCCCTCGAAGGCAGAGAAAGTATCTAACTAATTGTCTATCATTGCTAGGGTAGAGCAAAGAACTTAGCCCAGAGCTCACAGAACTGGCAGAAGGAAGGAAGGCGGGGGAGAGGTTGACGCATAAGGGCCAACGGCCCTATTTCCTAAGCCAGCCCTTTGGGGGCAGGGCCCAGCTCTTTGTGTGTCTAAGTCCAAGGGTTTCTGGATGTAGATGCCAAGAATAATTCCTATCTCAGCTGCCACCCGAACACAGTATTGTGCTTCGAGTCATTGTTCCCACCATATGGTTCCAACTTTCATTCATACAACAAATATTTATCTATCATCTCATAGATGCCAGGTACTGTACATCTATGAACTCACTTAATTCTTAGAACAAACCTCTTTAGTAATTGCCACTACCATCCCCATTTTACAGACAAGAAAATGGAGGCTTGGAGAGGTCACAGAGCTAGTAAGGGGCACTCTCAGAAAATCTGGTTTTAGAGTCCTGTTTTTGACCAGCATACTCTACTGCCTTCCAGGCCAAGTCTCTGCCCTCACCACACTTACATTCTATGAGGGAAAGAGCCCAGAAATCATCTAATGGATCCAAAATGCCCTCTTGAGAGTGATAAGTGCTAGAAAGAAAAATAAAGCCGTGTCTCAGACGCTGACTCACTGTGTGTCTTTGGGCAAATTGCCTCACCTCTCTGAGTCTCTGTCTTTTTCATCTGCTAAAAGCAGGACCTTACTCATCTGCCCCACCCACCTTCCCAGGTCTTTGGAAAGATCCAAATGAGCTAATGGACACAGGAGCCCTTTGTCTTAATTGAATCGATAACAACCCATGACTCCAGGGAAATTTTTTCCCCTAGGGGATCTAAGTCAGCTTGCTTTCTATAGAAAGGCATAACCAAACTTCCCCCATATATCTTTATGAGCCAGATAATTCCAAGTCCAGTGCTATTCTTACTGTATTTCTAAAAGCAGAGAGCATCGCGTGTCCCCACCTACTCTTGGGAGGTACTAGTCACCTGACAGTTGCTTCGGGGGCCCTCCCCCAACCAAGCACTCTTACTGAAATGGAACTTTCTGGAACACTGACCACTAAAAAAGTCCCCAGTGAGAAGCTCAAACCATGAGAGACCAAGGGGCAGGTGCTAGATACCCTATGGTTGCTCCAGATCCGTTTGCCACCTTGCCTCATGTTGCAGGAGGCTGACCTCCCCCAGCTGCCTCCCCAAGTCCCTGCTCTCTGGCTTCTGGTTGGGTGGGTCTGGTTGAGCAGTAGCCGGGCCTCTGAGGACCTCATTTTTCCCACAACCATATCTGGGGGGTGGTGGCTTTCTCGATGTCTCTCTACCCACTGTCAGTTCCCCTTAACCCTGGCCCACCTTAGCCAGTAGTCTCTCTATTAAACCCCAGGCTGAGTGTGCAGTGTGCTCTCCCCTGCTGGGGCCTGGACTGAACAGTAAGAGACTGTAGGAATAAGCTGGAAGCATCCCTGCTTTGGTTGGGGCATTCCAAGGATGCACTCCAGGCCCCGGCTCCCCGCCACCAGCCCCCCGCTACCAGCCCCTCGCAGCCTCTCCTGGATAACTATCTTCAAAGGCCCCGGGGGAGGGTGGGACGTGGGGAGGCCTCGTCCCTTGCTCCACCCAAAGATGGTCCACTTACATATGTTGACAAACCAGACTTCTGTACAAAGATCTGCCAATTCAAATTTCTGCCACTGGGCACCTGGGTAGCTTAGTCAGTTGAGCGTCAGACTCTTGGTGTCGGCTCAGGTCATGATCCCACAGCTTCGTGGGTTCCAGCCAGTGCAGAGCCTGCTTGGGATTCATTCTCTCTCTCTCTCTCTCTCTCTCTCTCTCTCTCTCTCTCTCCTCTCTCTGTCCCTCCCCTACTTGCACTGTCTCTGTCTCTTCAAATAAATAAACTTAAACAACAAAGTTCTAAAGAAATTGAAAACAACTCTGTCAGGTGATCAGAATTTGGTTGGAATGGCACCTCAGCAACATCAATAACAGCCATGCTTGGAGGTGTCTCAGCCAAACTCTTATTTTACCTTTGGGGAAACTGAGGCCCAGCATGGGAGAAGGGTGTCAAGTATTCGGGCAGAGCAGGTGCTAATAAAGTTTCCATGTCATAATTGCTTATTAATACAATTCTTCATCGATGGATTCTAGTTTTCGGAACACAATAACAACGCCACAGGAATCAGCTGATAAAAGGGAAGTGTCTGCAAAATGTTAAAATGTATTAAATTAAAAGTTATTTGATTACCGGGGCACTTGGGTGGCTCAGTCATTTGGGTGTCCTACTTCAGCTCAGGTCATGATCTCACAGTTCGTGGGTTCGGGCCCCACGTCGGGCTCTGTGCTGACAGCTCAGAGCCTCGAGCCCACTTCCAATTCTGTGTCTCCCTCTCTCTCTGCCCCTCCCCCCGCTTTCTCTCTCTCAAAAATAAATAAACATTAAAAACATTGAAAAAAAAAAGTTCTTTGATTACCACAGTAATGTAGCTTCTTCACAGGCCCAAACCCAGAGAAACAAAAAAGGAAATCAGTTCTGTGCTCAAGTAGGTTCCTTTTTCCTTTAAGAGTGAATTAAGGCATCTACAACCTAAATATAAAATCTAAAACCATACAACTCTTAGAAGAAAACATAGGGGCAAATCTTCATAACCTTGAATTTGGCAGTAGCTTCTTAAATATGAGGCCAGAAGCACACTCAACAAAAGAAAAAAAAAATAGATAAACTGGACTTTGTTAAAATTAACTTTCGTACATCAAAGGGCATTGTCAAGACATTGATCAAGCCTACAGAATGGGAGAAAATATTTGCAAATCATATATTTGATAAAGATCTAGTATCTAAAAATATATAAAGAGCTCTTATGACTCAACAACAGATAAGACAAATAACCCAATTAAAAATGAGCAAATGACTTGAATAGACATTTTTCCGAAGATATGCAAATGACCAAAAAGCACATGAAAAGATGCTCAACATCATTGGTCATTAGGGAAATATAGATAAAAACCACAGTGAGATACCACTTCACACCCACTAGGATGACCATAATTAAAAACAAAACAAAACAAACAAACAACAACAACAAAAAAGGAAAATAACAAGTGTTGGTGAGGATACAGAGAAGGTAAAATGATTCAGTCACTGTGGAAACAGGTGGTTCCTCAAAAAACTGAACACAGAATTACCAAACAATCCAGCAATTCTATTCCTAGGTAAATATGTATTTAATTTTTAAAATTAGTTTATTTCTGAGAGAGAGGGAGGGAGGGAGGGAGAGGAAAGGGCAGAGAGAGGGGGAGAGAATCCCAACCATGCTCTGCACTCAGCGTAGAGTCCAAAAAGGGGCTCAATCTCATGAACCGCGAGATCACCACCTGTGCCGAAATCAAGAGTCAGATGCTTAACCTACTGAGCCACCCGAGTGGCTCCTAGATAGATATATTTTTAAAAAACCGAAAACAGGCACTCAGACAAATAAATGTAACTATGTTCATAGCAGCACAATTCACAATAGCCAAAAGGTGAGAACAACCCAAATGTCCACCAATGGGTGAATGGATAAAGTATGGCAGATGCATACAATGGAATACTGTTCAGTCACAGAAAGGAGTCAAGTACTGATGTCTGCAACAAGGAGGGTGAACTTTGAAAACATGATGCTAAATGAAAGAGGCTAAGCCCAAGAGGTCACATGCCGCATGATTCCATTCACATGAAATACCGAGAATAGGTGAAACCACAAAGACAGAAAACAGCCTGGTGGTTGCCAGGGTTGGGGAGAGGCTGTTTAAAGGCTCCCAGGTTTCCTCAGGGGCTGATGAAAATGTTTTGAAACTAGACAGAGGTGGCGGTTGCACAACATGGTGAATGTACTCAATGCCATTGAGTTACTCGCTTAAAATGGTTACTTTTATGTTCTATTAATTTTTCTCAATTCGAAAAACAGTGACTGGGGGTGGAGAGAAGGGTGATGGCAGATGCCAGGAAGAAAGACCTCCAGACGCATGTTGCTTCCAGACTCAGAGACCATCTCTGACCTGGAGAAGGGTACAAAAGTCACTTAGAGTCCATTCTTCCCACTTTACAGGTGGGAAAGGCAAGCCCAGTGAGGGCAATGACCTGCTCAAGGTCACTAAGTGCATGAGAAGCCACGGAGGAACTGGGGACCACCGGGCTTTAGGACTCAAAGCTGGAGTCACATCATGATATCTCTGCTGGCCATGGTGGGCTGGAGGGGGCCTGTGGCCGTGAGCAAATGAGTGAAGTCCAAGCTCACATCGGCCTTCCAGGCTAATCATCAACCAGTTGGTTATCTGGGCTCATCCATGCCAAAGGCTTCAGATGACTCAACCCGGGTCTTCCTCCTTGAGAGTCGGCTCCCTCCATGAGCAGATTCCCAGCTTTAAGTGGAAAACACATTAGCCAGCTGTTCTATTTCTGCCCACCGCCCGCACCCCTGGGCTGAGGTCATCAGGTTCCCCACAAGGGCAATGGGAGGAAGGAGGATGTCCTAAAATTACAGCATTCACTGATCCCCCCTGAGGGACCCAGGAGCATTCAGTCAAACGCTGGAAGGTGAAGCCAGCTGAGCCACCAGAGCCCTGAGGGGGTTCTTTTCTTTTTTAAGGTTTTGCTGGCTCAGACCTGTTGGGCAGGTATAAAAGAGAATGGCCAGCCTCTGCTGGGCACCCAGTCTCTTCCAGTGCTGTCTCAGGTGGGTACCATGGGGGATGCGGGGGGAGATGGGAAAGGGGGAGGTGCGGGCTGCGGAGGGGCCACCTGAGGAAAGTGGGTGTAATGATGAGAGACTGGCAAAGGGGGATCAGGAGATGAGCATTTTTTGAGCACTGGTCTGCCCCAGGGGCTGCAGAGGGAGCACCTCCTTCAGTGTTCCAGGGGACATGAGGGTGAGGAGGCAGCTGCCGGGGGGTTCATGCCACATTCCACAGCGAGACAGGAGCCATGGGATTTGAACCTGGATCAGTCCCGTTCACTGTACCACCTGCCTTCCCTGCTCAGGGGTGGGGGAGGAAGAAGGTGCTGGGTTCATGTCGGGCTCAACCCCAGCCCTGTCCTTCTGTCCTTCCCACCCTCTGTAATGCATCTCTGCTCCCCCTCTCCCCTCCAGGACCCTTTCAGCCTCTGCATTCCTTGAGCTGAGTGTTTTCTATGTGCTTCATGATTTTAAAAAATGGGTCTTAGGGGCATCAGGTTGGCTCAGTCAGAAGAGCATGCAACTCTTGATCTTGGGATTGTGAGTTTGAGGCTCACATTGGGTGCAGAAATTACTTAAAAAATAAAAAAACCTAAAAAAATTTTTTTTTAATTAAAAAAAAAAAAAGACAGAAAAAGTGGGCTTAGTTATCAAGGATGCCTGGAAAGGGCTGTTGTCTGGGGGGACAGGAGTAGCTTGAATGTGCAGGGGGTGCCTGGGAGGTGAGCTCACAACTGAGCAAGAGGCTGGTAGCCACTGAGGGGGTGAGTGGTGTCCAAGGCCTGTACAGTCCTTGGGGCAGTGCCTGGTTCCAGGGGTCTGTGCCCCGGGCCACCAGGCCAGGACAATAGCCACGATATCTCAGCTTGTGGTTCATGGTAAAACCATGAAGGGTACACACACGTGCACGCTCACACACACACACACACACACACACACACACAGCCTCACTGGAATAAACAAAGGAGAATTTCTGGCCCTTCCTCCCAGATTAGAGCAATTTTAAAAGGCACCCAGTCCTAGTCTTAAAAGTGGTTCTGTTTTAACAACAAGTCTAATGAATTTTAATCTGACTTTGCTGATACTTGCAATTTCTTTTCATGTGGATTTTGGTCTCATTTCCCTGGTGACTTCCATCTGTGTTAAACAGAAGCAGGAAAATGAGGCAGCAAAAAGACAAAGAAATTGAGCCATCGGGGACAACAAATAACAAATGGAAGTCTATGTCGCACAATCCTCTCTTCCAGAAAGGGGGTGGGGGAGGCCCAAGGCAGCCACTGAACTGCCCAAGGTGACTTGTGGCAGAGCCCAGGGGGACCCAAGTGTCTTGGGTGCTGGACAAACTGCTGGAAGATATCAGGGACACAGAGGACTCTCAGCCCAGTGCTCCCCTGGATGGGACAGGACAGGTTAGGCAGGCTCTCTCCCTAGGCTCAGGGATCTTCAGTGGGAAAACAATTCCATCCTGATTTTCACATCCTTTGACTGAAATGTATCATCCCTTCCCCTTTATATTCTCAGTCACCCACACTTGTGACTTTGTCAGCAATGGAAATCACTGCTATTTTCATATCGCGGTACAATTGATGCAGAGAGCTCGAAAGACTGTCAGTTTCCATTGTTGCTTCAGAAATACAGTGGTTGTCAGAGCTGCGGTCAGATCGTGTAATTTGATGCATTAGTGAAGGATTACGTGGATTGCCGTATCACGCGTTGTTTACTATTTTGCTAATTATATTCTCATACCGTTTGTTTCCTTGGTGACCCTATGCATTGTACTACCTGAATTTAAAAGTGTGTCCAGTGGGAACACAGACATCACCGTCTGGCACAGGAGGCCCACCCTGCTGGCCTCATTATTTCCTGTGAAAGGGACCCACTTTGGGCTTGGGGAACCCAGGCTGCAAGCAGAACTCTCCAAGCTGGGCCCACAGAGAGGTGAGACTAGAAGGAAGTATCTGGCTTCACCGCCACCTCTTGCCTATCCTGGGTCAGCCACTTTTGGAAACACCAGGGCCCCAGACAGGAAAAGCTGGAGCTGCCTGGAGGATAGCTCTGGGCAGCAGGGGCCTGGGAGGCACAGTCCTGAGACCCTTCCATCTCCAGCTGGTTTATTTAGAGCTGGAGGCCATACTCAGCCTGGAGAACAGTGTTGCCTGTCAGAACCACACCCCTTCCCAAACTTTCAAGAAGGTTCTTCCCCTTCAAGACAAATTGGGATGCCCTGACTTCTCTCTTTGCTACCAGGAGTCCCCAGTTCTCCTCCCTCCTGATGGTTTGGTGAAATTGTCTAGATTTGGAGACCAAGAGGCCCCCACTTGACCCTAGGCTGGCCTTGTCTTAAGAGAGGTAATCATTGAATCTGGGCAATTATTCTGAACCGAGTGTTTGCTTAGCATCTGGTGAAGCCTGTAGACTTCAGTTCACATTAGTGTTTTACAATACATTTAGAAAAAAAAAAAAAAAAAACTACATAGGGTTACAAAGGAAACCCAATTGTATTAAAATACAGTTATCAAAATATTTAAAAGTCAATTTGTGATATAGTAATTAAAAGTACACTTCTGCATAAGTAGACTTAAATAGCAACTAACCGAGGGTCTAATAAAACCATAATTTCAAAGTTGAAATGAGGGTAAATACTATTTTGAGATGTCTGCAACCACGCTAAAATGAAAGGAGACTAGCTGTGCTTTCTGTTGGGGACAAACCCGACAGAAACTGTGTGACTGTGGTACTAATGTGGCTTGTGGCCTCTGCTCATACCTTAAGGGAAAGCGGAAACCAAGTAGTTATTGTTTTCCTGTCCCAATTTCATGGTTGAAATCCTTACTTTAAAAATTTTAAGGCTCTCATCTTCTCCTCCATAAAATGAGCTTCCTGATCCCTACCTCACAGCCCCAGTGTGAGGGGCATATGAGAGAGGCAGATACAGAAGTGTTTTGTGGTTGGTGGGGGGTAAGCAACTCTGTGGAGTTATTACCTCATTTCTTACTCTCAATTATTAAGACTTAATGGCACCAGGGCCCCTGGGTGGCTCATTGGTTAGGCGTCTGACTCTTGATTTTGGCTCATGTCACGATCTCACAGTTTGTGAGATCAAGTGAGTGAGATCAAGATCACACTCTCTTTCTCTCAAAATAAATAAACATTATAAAAAATTTTTGATATTTATTTATTTTTGAGAGAGATTGACAGAACGCAAGCAGGGGAGGGGTAGAGAGAATGGGAGACACAGAATCCCAAGCAGGCTCCAGGCTCTGAGCTGACAACACAGAGACAGATGTGGGGCTTGAACTCATGAGCTATGAGATCATGACCTGAGACGAAGTCAGACACTTAACTGACTGAGCCACCCAGGCACCCCATCAAAATAAAAAAATAAATAAAAATTAAAAAACCTAATGGCAGCAAGACACCCAAAGTGACATGAGAGAAGCAGCCCCATCTCTCAGGGCACTCGTTCCAGCCTACACATGAGCCTTGGTAAAGTGTCCTTGCTTTTCCTACAGCACCCTGGGAAGTCCTGGTTCCCTCCCTCGGTTCCTTCCCGCTCCTCCCTTAGCCAAGCCGCGATGCCTGGTGGATACAAAGGTGAATGTGGGGACGATGTGGACCCGATGCCCTTCCTGGCACCTCCCGAAAAGGAGAGGATAGAAGCCATGAACAAGCCCTATGACATCAAGAGGTCCTGCTGGGTCAAAGACGAGAAGGAGGGCTTCATCGCTGGGGAGATCCAGTCTGAACAGGGTGACCAGGTCACCGTAAAGACTGTCAACAACCAGGTGAGTGAGGAATAATCTCCAGGATGAAACTTTGGGAGTGGCAGACACCCAGGTGCTGCCGTCCATGCTTCTGCTCAAGAGGCAGAGTAGAAAGAAGAGTAGATATGTCTCTTGGGTCCTCTGTGCCGGGTACAAGTTCAGACTCAACTGCACTCAGACTGTGGCCCTGGGCAAGACACTTGCCCTCTCTGAGCTTTGACTCTCTCCCAATAGAGACTCCAACATGGTAGGGCACATGGAAGTACTTTATATGTTGCAATAGTCCATTTGTGCACCAGATCGTCAAGGGAGTTACTTACCTTCAAAGTCCCAAACGGTTTTCAAGTGAAGGAGTGAGGGGAAGCCATCAGCAGGTGCACTATGTGCCCGTGATGGTTTGAGGAGTGTGGGACAGGCCCAGAACACCCTGGCTGGCCCCGGGGGCTCTCCAGCTGTGTGAGCATAGATGGTGGCTTCAGATCCCCTTGCTGCATGGTGGCAGTGTGCTGGAGCTGGTTTGTCCTAGCTTGTGAGGACACAATGCTAAAACTCCAGGGGCTTTGCAGCTGCATATTAAACATTTAGCAGCTTGATATCAACCATGGAAGATGTATTTACACCATGGGAATTGACAAATGGTATAAATCAGGGATTTCTCCCCATCCCCACCCCCTGTATAGCTGGTTTACCAATACACCGCTCTCTCTGCTGTGTATGACATCACAGTCTCTCACAGTATCTCACTGTGTCTGACTGTGGGAGTGACTTGAGAGAATGGAAAGTTTGGTTAATTAAACACCTACCCTGCAGCAGACTCCCGGTGAGGCGCTGGACATTTTGTTTAATCCTTTCAAGAATCTTACGTAGTAGGATTTTAGGAGTTCCTATTTTGCAAAGATCAAGGAAACCCTAGGTAACTTGCCCATAGTCACAAAGACAGCAAATGATGAACTCAGATTCAAGCCTAGCTGTATCTGGCTCGAACACCCGTATGCCCCCACATCACCACATCACCTCTCCATGGTGGGCTATGCAGCAGGAGCGTGAGGCGGTCTTTGGTCACGGTCAGGAATACATGAGACCAGAGACCTTGTGTGATCACAACTTGTGGCATCTGAGCCTCGTGCTTTGTTTTGCTTCCAGGGGAGTGCAGGAGGGAGATGAGGCCATCGCTGGGTTCAAGCGAGTTGGAACATGAAAGTCCAGCTCACTTCTCCAGAGAACCTACTTTTCAGCAGGGCAGAGCATTGCAGTGTTATAAGGAGAGTGTGGAGCCCCGGAGGCCCCGGTCTAGATACACGTTAAGGACAGCACGTAACTTCTGTGTGAATCCGCAGGTTTGGGAAAGACTGACTCACCTGGCTTCTCAGATCAAGGCAAAGGCCTCTGTCCTGTGCTGGAGCTGAGAGAGAAGTGTCTGCCTGAGGGCGAGGCCCAGAGATCTGGGAACTCCGGGGAAATGGACTCTGAATAGAACCCAGCTTGATTTACTAGGGGGCGTGGTGACCATTAGTGGGTAGATTTTCCAGAACTGTCAAGGTTTCAAATTATCTGCCTATTGGACTCATAAATTATTAAAAGTCCCAGAAAGCCCAGTATGTGTTCAAGCCTCCCACGTCAGGCTGTAGGCAGCTCAAAGATGTTTGTTTTCTGGATCACATGTCTTGAGCTTCGGTCCCAGAGGCTGGAACTTAAGAGCTGCTGCTAGTTTTCATTTACAGATTAAGAAATTGGGGCGCGGAGGGGGGACGGGATTTGCCTGCCATGCACAGGCGCTCCAGACTCCCAACCCTGTGCTATCCTCAACCTGACACATGTACTGCTCAGCACTCATTGTTGTCTTTTTTTTTTTTTTTTTTTTTGTCTTGTCTTGTTTGCTTGCTTGCTTTCAATTTTATCTTTCAAAGTGGCTTGGTGGATTGGTAGGAGCAGGGAAATGTCTTTTTCTTTTCTTTTTCTTTTTTTTTAATGAAAAAGTTCACTCTTATGTGGATCCTGAGAAACTTAACAGAAACCCATGGAGGAGGGGAAGGAAAAAAAAAAAAAAGAGGTTAGAGTGGGAGAGAGCCAAAGCATAAGAGACTCTTAAAAACTGAGAACAAACTGAGGGTTGATGGGGGGGGGGAGGGAACAAACTGAGGGTGGGTGATGGGTATTGAGGAGGGCACCTTTTGGGATGAGCACTGGGTGTTGTATGGAAACCAATTTGACAATAAATTTCATATATTGGAAAAAAAAAAAAGTTCACTGCTGTTTAGAAACCACCACCAATTCTCAAGGCAGAGATCCAAGAATCACATCTCCGCAAAGTGTCCCTGGGATCAAAGAGCAAGTTCTGATCAGCTACCAGAATGGACTTGGTGGGAAGAGAAGCAGAGCCCAGAGGTGCTCTGAATTTAGGAATGGGACTTGATAGCTCATAAGGTATTTTAGACGCTTCCCACTTATGTTAATATAATTCTCACAGCAACCAGCTGAAGAAGCTTCTGTCATCCCTATTTCATAGGGGAGGCAGTTAGGGCTCATATGGCCTTGGAGGTCCCTCCTCAGCCCAGGCTGTACAGTGATGGCTGGACCAGGAGTTGGGCGCAATGGTCACCTGACTCTAGCTCCTTCCAGGATACCAGAGAGTATGGGGTACGTTGTGCCAGAAGCCCATATGGCTGTTGACAGTACTATTTCCTAATTCCTGCTGCGTCTTGACACTCCCCTCACCCAGACTGTCACTGTGAAGAAGGATGATGTCCAGCAGATGAACCCGCCCAAATTCTACCAAGCCAACGACATGGCGGACATGACTTTCTTGAATGAGGCCAGCGTCCTGAACAACCTGCGCCAACGCTACACCAACATGAGGATCTATGTGAGTGTCTGGGGCTGGGGTTGGGGATGAGGGGTGACTGCGGATCTTCTGCCCCTCTCCTGATGGGAAGGGCACAGCTGCTCCTCTACCTTCCCAGCAACCAACACACAGTATGGCTCAGACAAGGGCACAGGGACCATGCTTTTGACACGTTAGAACTTCCACTCCAAGCCTTCAATGTCTCCGTGACGGTGCCATCTCATGGGCAGCTTAAATACCTTTTGCTGAGGTTGTTATCCAGAAGTCTTCCTCCCCACCACACCCCTGCAAACTCTCCAATCAAAACATCATTTTCCCCCCTGATGACTTCACACAGCCTTGTTAGATGTCACCCTTGGTCCGTCCGTCCGTCTATCCATCCACCTGCTGTCTGCCTTACCCCCACCCTGAGACAGGGCTGGCGGGAAAGAGTGACTCAGCACCAGGAGTTCCAGGGTAACACGCTGTGTGTCATACTCTGAACTCCTTAAGTGGGTTCTCTCTATCTCATCTTTGTTTCTCTTTCTCGGGATCACTTTCTATGTAATAAGATATCTTTTAAAACTCATTATGTATATCACAGCTATGCTAAGAAGAAGCTATGCTAAGAAGCAGGGTGGGTGTTTATTCCCATCTAGGCCGAAGTGGAAGATTTCAGTTCAACTGAAAAGAGGCACGGGGGCGGTGGGCAGGAGTATCAGGTTGATGTGAGTGTCCAGCAAGGAGAAGGATAGTTTGGGACTCATGGATGGGGACCCACAGATTTGGCCTCACTTATTCTGCCCTCACTTATTCTCCCCTCAGACAATTTCTTCTACTACCTCATTGGTTTTTCTGATTTTTTTTTTCTTTTCAATGGGTTGATTTCCTTATAAAATTGCCTTATAATGAAAAGAGAAGCTGGCATCTCTTCTTAAGAGTAGATCAAACCCTGCTGTCCGCCAGGAGGGGTCGTGTCCACACAGGGAGCACTTCACAGCTGTTAAAACACCACAGAGGTCTCTCTGTGAACACTCGCGCAAAATCTCCCAGATGTATTAAATGGAAAAAGCAAGATATAGAACAGTATTATAGAGAGCTATCTTTTGTTTTAAAAACAAGAAGGGGGCAATAAGAATGTATCCCTGGGTTTGTATGTATATGCAACAGAAACCACAGAAGGCAGGTATTAGAAATTAACACCATGTTTACCTGTGTGTGGGAGGAGGAGGGGAGCAATGTGTGTTGGTGGGGGTGGGGGGCGGGCTTTCTGCTGCCTATTTGTCCATACGAATTACTATGTTATCTATCCAAATAATTAAACCAAAATAAAATGAGACACATATATATGAAAGAGAGAGATGGCTTTGCTTACTGAATAGACGCTCAGACATAGATTTTGCATCCAGAGGGGACACCATTGTATCCCTCTAGGCTGGCAGTGACCTCCAGCCAGGCTGCTCCAGGGCAGGCTAGGGCCTGGAAGGAAGAGGGCACCAGGAGGAAAGGCCAGCTAACTGTCTCCCTTCCCTCCCACCAGACCTACTCAGGCTTGTTCTGTGTGACAGTCAACCCCTACAAGTGGCTGCCCATCTACGGGGCCCGCGTGGCCAACATGTACAAAGGCAAAAAGCGCACAGAGATGCCACCCCACCTCTTCTCCATCTCTGACAATGCCTACCATGACATGCTCATGAGTGAGTGGGCTGGGGGCTGCCGGGGCTCTTGGGGTGGGCAACAAAAGTTCTTTTGCCACTGGCTCCCAATGCATGAGAACCATGGGCTACCCAATCCCAACCTGGACCCCATGCCACCTGCTGAAGTTCTTTGCTAAAGTGTTGAGCAGCAGCACGTGATGCTAACACCGGGTACCAGGGCTCAGTGAGGGTGCTTGCCAAGTACCGGCCCTACCTCACACCCCATCTCATTTAAGCTTCACAAAACACACAGATGCCAGGTTAAGCGACTTGCCCAGAGTTCAAGCCAACACTTAACCATTCCCTGTAGGACTCTGGCATGTGGCACAGCGGCTGGTGAAGCAATTTCTGTTATGTTGCTAATGACTTGGTAGCTATCTATACGGGATGGGGCTGGTGGAAAGAGTGACTGGTAAATTCTTGGCCCTTCTACAAACATGCATGCTAGAGAAGGGGACTCCACAGGATCTGGGGGCTTTGGCCTCTGCTGGTCACTGCAGCCCACCTCCAAGCTGGGTGGGATGCAGGGAGATGCAGACTGTTTGGCCAGGGCGATGTCAAATGTCTAGTTCCTAAGTGATTCCTAATTACATCTTCCTGTTGCCGTTTTCTTCCCTGCAGATCGTGAAAATCAGTCTATGCTAATCACGTAAGTGTCCCTTCTGTCTCTCGGTCTATATACATATAATTAGGTCTGTGTCTTACACATGTAATTAAGCCTTCTTAGAATTAATTGGTGGGACTTGGTATGGAAATCTGCAGGCTGTGAATGGGCTTAGCAGGACCTTAAGGCTGCACTTGTGAAACTGAGGTTGGGGGGCGGGGGGTCTGTGTCCCCACCCCCCCACCTGTGTGTCCCGGCTGAGGGATGAATCATGGCAACACTCAGCCTGCACCGCTTATTGCTTTGCTTCTCTGCAGCCAAGCCCCTCCTTGCACTTCACTCTGCTCCTATTATCCATTTGCAGGGGAGAATCCGGTGCTGGCAAGACTGAGAACACGAAGAAGGTCATCCAGTACTTTGCCAATGTCGGAGGAACTGGCAAACAGTCCTCGGGTGGAAAGGTAGGGCTGATGGGCAGACTCAGAGTCTGTCACCCCAGCCCACCCTGTCTTCAGGCACACACAGGGGGGCACACACGGGGGGCACACACAGGGGAGCACACACAGGGGGGCACAAACGGAAAGCACACACAGGAGGGCACACATAGGAGGCACACACAGGAGGACACACACAGGGGGACACACACAGGAGAGCACACATGCAGAGCCCATGTGACCCTCATAGGTGTCCTGGGGTTTGGGCCATTTTACAGAGGAGGAGGCATCTTGGAGAGAAGGGTAGGAAGGACCACATTGGGAGGAGGAGGCCACAGACCTGGGCCTCCCCCTACAGGATGTATTCTGCTGCCCCCCCCCCTCATGTCTGTCCCCAGAGGGGTAGGTGGCAGAGCCATTTATGCCTGGCAGAGGAGGATGGGGGACATCAGCTCCTCATCAGCTGCTTCCACAGGCCCCCGTGGCCCCGGGGCCCAAGGAACAATAGCCGGGCCAGGGGCAGCTACAAAAGCCGACAAAGGAAAGGCTCATGAGGAAGACCAGGGATGCCCAGGGAAGGGTTTTCAGGCTCACTCTGGAGTCTCTCCAGCACCAGCTAAGAATCAGGGCCTGTCATCTGACAGGTGTCCGTCCGGTGTCAGGGCCATAGGGGGATGGTCATCAGGGGGTGGCCCTCTTCACAGGTTCCTTCCTGCCCTGATTTCCAGGCCTCCCCAAGGCCATTCCCCTCCTGGTTCCCAGCTCACAAGCCATAGTCATTTGAAAGCCCTGAATCCCCAGGCAGCACCCAACTTTGTGTGTGTGTCTCTCTCTGGGCCAGGGGTCCTTGGAGGATCAAATCATCCAGGCAAACCCTGTACTGGAGGCTTTTGGGAACGCCAAGACCATCAGAAACAACAACTCTTCTCGCTTTGTAAGTGTGAACAACGACAACAGTGGCCCCTGGGGGTGGTGGGACAGGTGCCATCACCCTATTCCAGGTAAGCAAATTAGGGCTGATTTAAACATGCAAATGGAATGAGGCAAGTCACAGCATCTCCTTCCCAGAGAGTTTTAAGGCCTTATCTGTCAAGGTCTACATCACACATAGCCCACATCAGTATTGAAATCAAAGAGCTTGAATGCAGAGACTTGGTAACAGGGTGATGAGGGGCTGCGAAGTCAGACGGGGGAGCCAGAGATTCACAGCGGCTGGAAGCTGTGGACAGCTCTCCCCATCCCCCCAGCTGCAGACAACTCTGCCCATCCCCCTGCCGGAGGGATGCAGGAAAGGTGCAGTCCATCCGAAAGGCCCTGGTGGATTCTGGAACCAGCTCAGCTCTCTTGTGGGACCTCTACCGGGGCACTATGTGAGGGGCTTCCTTCCTGGTTCCCAGTCTCCTGCTGGGGGGCCCCTCATTACCAGGATGCTGGTGGGGAGCCTAGGTAAACAGGGCTGGGTAGGGAGGAAGTGGGGGCAGGTGAGGAATAGAGGTGAGCAGATGGGCCAGGAGCAGCAGAGGCGGAGACACAGAGAAGCCTCTTTCCAGGAGAATTTATTGGTGGTTCTGCCAAAGGGCAGGGAGAGGAATGTGGTGTCTCAATAAAGAGACTCAGTAGCGTGCCCCCCACGCCTGCTGGTCAAATTCTCACCACGCCTGCCTCTAAGCTGACTTTCCAGTGATCCCAGCCCCTCCTGCTGGTGCTCCTCTCCCCACAAATACCCTGTGGGGTTACCCCACAGACCTTAAATTTAGCTCCAAGCCCCATCTAACTCCTCTGCACGGGAAATCCGCGGCTCCACGTACAGCCATGTCTGGCCCAGTTACATTCCAAACAGCGCCCTTGGAACTCAGGGGGGCTGCCAGTGGGGGACTGTGGCCAAACCCGGCCCACGTGTTGGTCTAGCACCACACGCGTCCTCCCTCACGGCCCTTTCCTCCATGCTCAGGGCAAGTTCATCCGAATCCACTTCGGAACTACAGGCAAACTGGCTGGAGCGGACATCGAGAGCTGTGAGTCAGGCCCCTTTGGAGGGTTCTTCGGGCGGGACCAGCGACATAGCATGTGGGGCCCGGGGTAAAATGAAAATGAGAGGCTCCTTTTTTAAAAAAAAAAGTATTTAAGAATTTGGGGTGCCTGGGTGGCTCAGTCGATTAAGCGTCAGACTTCGGCTCGGGTCATGATCTCACGGTTTATGAGTTCAAGCCCCGCATCGAGCCCACTTTGGATCCTCTGTCCCCCTCTATCTCTCCCCCCCCCCCCAACTAGTTCTCTCTCTCTCACAATAAATAAACTTAAAAAAAAAAAGTTTTTAAGAATTTCAAAACAGCAACAGAGGAACATGAAACCGGGGCAGGGCCCTTCTGAAGGCAGCCTGCTGTCTCATGCCCAGGGGGCTGGCCCTTCTCCCCCCGGGGGTCCCCTCCGTGGGCAGTGAGGCCCCCAGAGGCTGTGTCTGGGGTGGAGAAAATGGCCCCTGAGCTGGCTATCGCATGGGACTGCACGGAGAGAGGAGCCCTTCTGCAATGGCACCCTGCACCCCAGACAGCATGGGTCTGTGTTCATTTTCTTGTATTTACTCCTCTCCAGATCTCTTAGAGAAATCTCGGGTCATCTCCCAGCAAGCAGCTGAGAGGGGCTACCACATCTTCTACCAGATTCTCTCTAACAAGAAGCCTGAACTTATTGGTAAAGATCCTTATGTCTGTCCACCTGCCCCTTAACTTGCTTTTCCTCTTGTTTCAGTAACAAAAAGACTCCCGAACGCAGAGGGTCCGGTGCCGTCCCCTGTGGTTTTGCATGAATTTCTTACAGTTGTGTGTGCATAGGCTACAGGGAACTTGCCTGAGGTTCTCCTCATGTCTCCTCTTCACAACAGCCTCGTGAGACTTAGCACCGCTGTTGGCCCATACCACAGACGGGGCTTTGGAATGCCTGCAACTCAGGGCTGACACATAGACCTGAGATATGGGGCTTGCACCTGCTGCCTCTGGGCCCAGAGCTAGACAGGAGCAGAGAGGTCAGCCCAGGACCGTTGCACGTGCAATAACAAGAGGTTCCCCTCTAGGTGGACAGAGCCCACAGAGTGCATAGTCTGATGAGCAGAGTATACTCACTCACTCACCTAGATGCTCTTGTGCAGGCACCAACATGCTCAACTGTTCATGGCAGACCTGCTCAGGGTATAAAGTCAGGGGAGAGATGAAGACTCACTCTTCCACACACACACACCTTCTAACCCCACCAAAGACTAGGGACCTCTCCCCACTCACAAGTGGGCTTTATTTGTGTTGGACACACTGTCCCTTTTAATTGACGGATGGCATTTTGAAATTGGAAGACTTCACATAAAACAAAACAAAACAAAACAAATCACCACCCTTGGATTTGAGGCCACTGGCTTGTTGATAAAGTCACAAGCGTGGGTAGTGCGCTCCATGAGGGGCAAGTCTTTCACTGACAACACTAGGGTCTCTGAACCAATGAGTGGAATTTGATAGTAATCCCTGCTATAAGTAAAACAAGACAAAATAAAAAAACATCACTGACTTCTTGTTTCTCTGAAGTTATAGAAGATCCAGCAGCCATGGCCCTGCCCTCCCACACGGCTCCAATCAAGGCAGTCGGATGGTGGTGGCCCCTTCAGATGGGGCTCAAGCTCTCCTGGTTGCCACACTCCCCACCAAGCCCCACTGCATCCCTGACCCTCGAGCAGGGTGACCGCCCACATTTATCTTCCTTCTTGGGCTCTAGTTTTTCTCAACAGTAGAGATGAAGGAAAATGAAAGTATTTCTTGCACCAACGTCTCCTCCAAAAGCAGAAAAACAAAGATAGATCAAGAGGGGCACACATTTGAGGAAAAATCCAAGTGCGTATCTTTCTTTGTAAAAGCACAGTCTTCACGCTTCTTACGTGCGAGTGATTGTTATTGCCCGCTGCAATCATTGTGTTACCTTCTGCCTTAGAATGTAAATGGCTTTTTCTAGGGGAGAGGAAGGGGAAAATAAATAGGAATTCATTTATTCCCCAAATATCTACAGGGCACCCAGGAGGTGCCAGTTACTGGGCCAAGTGATGGAGGACACAACCAAGTTCCCGAGACCCTCTTGCTGTCCTAAAACTCCTCATGTGCCCTTTTCAAATCTCTCCATGACTCTGGGTGATCCCCGAGGGTAGGGATAATACCTTATTCAGCTCTGTAGCCCCATGATGCCCCCTGCATCATGCCGGGCACATGAGAGGCATTTAGGGGATATGGCTTACAAAGGAAAGAGAAGAAAACCGCAGGTCACCAAGCTGCTAATCTGCTTTCCTGCTCTTGGCAGAGACTTTGCTGCTGGTCCCCAACCCTAAGGAGTACCACTGGGTGAGCCAGGGCGTCACAGTGGTGGAGAACATGGACGACGGGGAAGAGCTGCAGATCACAGACGTGAGTGGGTGGGCGTGGCCGGCGCACCACAGGGACAGCCAAGACAGAAACTGTGGGGCCCTGCATGCGCTGCCACCGGAATTGGGGTGGGGCCACCCAGAGCAGCCAGGCAGCGGCCCAGATTCTCCCCCCGGGGGTCTCCCGGGCTGCAGCTGGCTCTTCTCTCCGGCCCGTCACAGCAAGCAGAATTGAACTAGGATTCCACGGAATCTAAGGGGCCATCTGCTTCACGTCCTGGCTAGAAGTGACCCTCCAGTCTCTTAAGTTCCCATCTCTCTCTCTCTCTCTCTCTCTCTCTCTCTCTCTCTCTCTCCTCTTCTCACTCTGAGCACCTATAACTTCTGTTAGGGTATTTGTGTCCACTCTCCTCTTTGACGGTAGAATTGATTCGTGATGCATCTTGGCCTTTCCCTCTCCCAGGACCTAGCATGAAGCCTGAACAGTAATAATGATGGTAATAATAATGCCACCTCCAATGTGTTATTGTGTATCTAATTCTCACTGTGTGTGAAGTAATGGCCTAAACATTTACACATCATTTCAGTTTATCCTTATGACCACCTACTATCCCCATTTTGCAGATGAGAAAACAGAGGCCGGGGAGGTTAGATAAACACAAATGACTATAGTGCAGAGCATTTGGTCTGGGCCCCTGGGGGGAAAACAGACCTGTCTCTGGCCAGGGTGTGTCTGACCTCCAGAGCCCACACCGTATTGCAGTGGCCCATCAGGGCCAGCCCACAACTGCAGTGCCGTGGCCTCTGTTCTGTGGAACGAGAAGCCAGGAGTTTCTTGCCTTTCTCTTCCCTGTGGACTTGCAGGTTGCCTTTGACGTGCTGGGCTTCAGTGCCGACGAAAAGATTGGCATTTATAAGCTGACCGGGGGCATCATGCATTTTGGCAACATGAAGTTCAAGCAGAAGCCCAGAGAGGAGCAGGCTGAAGTGGACACCACAGAGGGTAGGTGTTTGGCTGTTCAGGGAGGAGGCAGCACCAGTGGCGGGGGCTCACAGATCTCGGAGGCTTTGTGAACATTTCAGAGACATGCTATAAACCAAGAATGTTCCTTGGATGTCCAGACATCAATAATAATCAGAGAGACAGGACAGAGAGTCAGAGCCATAGTTTCGGTTTCTTTACTCTGCTTTGCCACTTGACCTTGAGCAAGTGTGGAAACCATCTCAGACCTCTGTTTTCTCATTGGCAACATGGGGTCTCTGCCACCCTGCCCTCATCCCCTTCCCTAAACAGGATAGATGGCACCGGGCTTCTCCGGGGCAGGGCATCATCTTTCTTTCACTCGCCTGCTTTTTCTGTCCCTACTCAGTGGCTGACAAAGTTGCCCATCTCATGGGTCTCAATTCCGGGGAGCTCCAGAAGGGCATCACCAGGCCCCGGGTCAAAGTAGGCAATGAGTTTGTGCAGAAGGGCCAGAATATGGAACAGTGCCACAACTCCATCGGGGCTCTGGGCAAGGCCGTCTATGACAAGATGTTCAAGTGGCTGGTGGTCAGGATCAACAAGACCTTGGACACCAAGATGCAGAGGCAATTCTTCATCGGCGTGCTGGACATCGCCGGCTTCGAGATCTTTGAGGTGTGCCTGCCCTGGCATTCTGTTTCTGCTTTGGGGTGGCCATTTTTCTTCCAGAAGCTACTTCTCACCGTGGTTCTCTGGTTTCTCATCTCGGACCTGGGGCGGGCCAATCTCAGTTATTTGCTCTTTCTTTCTTTCTTTCTTTCGAGGCGGAGGGAGGGAGAGAGCGAGTGAGCAAGCTGATGTACCAGCACAACACTGGTGACCTCTCACCTTTTTCCTACACAAGAGAGACTCGGGTCTCATCCCAGGCTAGTGCAGTGGGTCAGGAATATTTTATCTTTGTAACTGAAGGCCACGTGATTAGGAGTTGGTCGATCTGGTTCTGGACTCAGGTTGGCCATCAACTAGCTATGTGGTCTTAGGAAAGTAGCTATCCCTCTCTGAGCCTCAGTTTTCTCAAGTCTAAAATGAACCAACGGGGAGAGATGATCTATAAAGTCCATTTCACTCCACTATCCTATTATTTTAAGAATTTCTACTGGCCACAGATGGATTTAAAAAAAAAAAAAAAGCTTACCCCAATTTCTTTCAGGCTCTAAAAGGCTAATTTGGCTGCCGTTTCCAAGAGAGTTATTTAATTTCATAGGTAGAAGGAGGCTTAGAGTTTCTGGACTGTGCTCCCTGGTATCCTGGGGAGCCCCTGAGAGCCAGCAGGGGAGGGACGAGAGGAAGGGAGGATGACGTGTGCCAACAGCAAAGTGTGTGCTATAGACAAACAGGGTTCGAATCCCATCTTGGGCCACTTCCAAGCCGTGTGCCTCTGTTTCTCCACGTATTAATGGGGACACTAATCATTCTTGCCTCGTCAGGTTTTGAGCAGAGGCATCTCAGTGCAGGGTCTAGCACGTGTGTGTGCTCTGTGACTACAGTGGCACCTCTGCTTTAGCCTGGGGTTTCATCAAGAGAAAGCACTTTCTGGTTTTTTGTTAAAGGCTTGTAAACCCCTCAAGCCCTTTCATCCTACAGATGAGGATTAAAAAAACTACACAGAGAGAGAGAACTGTCCAAAGGCACACAGCAGGGCAGAATCCATAAAGCCTCTCAAATGATTTCTATCCTGGAAAAAAAAAAATGATTCTTTCCGCAATGATTTTCTTTTTCTTTCTTTTTTAAGTTTATTTATTTTGAGAGAGAGAGAGAGAGAGAGAGAGAGCGAGCCCAAGCAGGGGAGGGACAGAGAGAGGGAGAGAGAATCTCAAACAGGCTCCGCACTGTCAGTGCACAGCCTGATGTGGGGCTCAAACTCATGAACTGTGAGATCATGACCTGAGCTCAGATCAAGAGTCGGACGCTTAACCAACTGTGCCACCCAGGCGCCCCTCCATAATGATTTTCATTAACTACAGGAGACGGCATCCGAGGTTTGGGCGCCCCCTGTCCTCCCCTTCCCTCCTACTTCCCTCTGCCCCCCTCTGCCCCCACCCTCCTCTGCAGGTGCTAAGCTGCTCTGTGCCTTTGCAGGGGATGGTCACCGAGAAGGGCTTCTTGCAGGGCTGATGCAGCACTGTCCCAGGGTCGGCGTTCAGGCATCTGGGCAGCGCCTGACGCTAGTTGGCCCTCGGCAAATTTGAGCTCTGCTTGTCACTTGTCCCTCGGTCCCGGCCCCCGGGAGGCTCTGTCTGGGTCCCGGCTGACACCCTGCTCTCTGCCCTCCCTCCTCAGTTCAACAGCTTCGAGCAGCTGTGCATCAACTTCACCAACGAGAAGCTGCAACAGTTCTTCAACCACCACATGTTCGTGCTGGAGCAGGAGGAGTACAAGAGGGAGGGCATCGAGTGGGTCTTCATCGACTTTGGCCTTGACCTGCAGGCCTGCATTGACCTCCTGGAAAAGGTAACTCGCTGCTCACAGGAGGGGCTTCAAGAGAGAGGCCAGGACCCTGATCAGGGCTTGCCCCTCAGAAGGGGACTTCACGGGGACCCGCAGGGAAGTGGCACCAGCAACACCACTAATGACCTTGGTTGGTCTGACCTCTAGCTTCCTCTCTGCAAAATGGGTACAACAGTGATTGCAATGGTCACCATTAGTTGGGCTGTTGTATGCCTCAACTCATTGGATCATCACAAGCTACCATATATATGGCAGGGTGTGTGTGTGTGTGTGTGTGTGTGTGTGTGTGTGTGTGACACAATACAACCATTTCACAGATGGGAACATTAAGGCACAGAGAAAGGAAGAAACTTGTCCAAGATTATACACCCTGTGAATGGCACAGTCAGGTTCTAACCCAGACAACCTAATCACCACCCCTGTAGTCACACCATCAGGAATGTTCTAGCAAATGGCCTAGTTCAAGAATATATACTGTTCAAGCAAATGCAGAAAAGGGACAGGAAAAGGACATTGACAGGACAGATGACAAAATGTGAACAGTCTGTTCATAGTATTGTATCAATTTTAATTTTCTGGTTTTCATTGTCGTTACCAAGCTTGCATTAACATTTGGAGAAGCTGAATGAAGGACGTGTAGGAATATTCTGCACACTTTTGCAAGTTTAAAATTATTAAAAAGTAAAAAATCAAGAAATAGGAGAAAGAATATATGTTGTCTCTGAGACACAGCCTAGGGGTGAGAAAGCAGGCTGGGGTCCCCGATGTGAGCCCAGCCTCAACCTCCCAGGAAAAGAGTCTCCCCAAACAGGCTGCACACACAATCCACCTGTCCTCTAACACCGACAAATACCCCCCTGTCCGGCTGTCACAGAGCCTGAAATGTCCCTCATGTTTGAGCTTTGGGGTTAAGCACTGCCCTCTTCCAGAAATTTTTAGAAATCCAGACCCTCCATAGATATTAAGTCACTGACAGTTTTATGAGCTCCCATGTGAGCTCTCCTCTTCTGTGAGAAGAACCATATGTGGTTCTTGGTAGCCAGAAACGTCACGGAGGGCAGGAGCGGATAACAGAGAATTAAATGCAGAGAGGACAGGTGTCACTGATTTCACCATTTCCCTGAGGGCCAAGGCTGCCTGGCACCACTGTTTGGGAGGGATTAGCATTTGGGGAGCTAAGTAGCCCTTTCAGACTTCCATCTCCCCTTCTGTTAGACTCAATGAATTCTAGTCTCTTTCAAGTGTAAATGGCCTTGGCATTCGAAGACCAGACCTTGGAGCAACTTCACCGTTCCTGGGGGTCTATGCCCAGAGTTCTGCTTCCTGGCTGGCCACGCGGGTGTCTGGGGCACCCCTCCCACCACCCCCAGGCCAACACCTGAGTGGCCCTGTTGGGGTCCTATGGCCTCCTCTAACAACATCCACCGCTCTTCCTTCTAGCCCATGGGCATCTTCTCCATCTTGGAGGAACAGTGTGTCTTCCCCAAGGCCACCGACGCCACCTTCAAGGCGGCCCTGTATGACAACCACCTGGGAAAGTCCAGCAACTTCCTCAAGCCCAAGGGGGGCAAAGGCAAGGGGCCCGAGGCCCACTTCGAGCTCATCCACTATGCAGGCACCGTGAGTACCCTGTTGGCGCCTCCTGGGGCCATCTATCTTCTTGCTGCAGGCAGCTCTGGCTATTGTAGGTCCTTCCTGCCGTGACCTTGCTGAGGCTTCCTGCCTCCAGCTGGTGCAGCGGCCATAGAACAGGGTGATCAGGGGCACCTGGGTGGCGCAGTCGGTTAAGCGTCCGACTTCAGCCAGGTCACGATCTCACGGTCCGTGAGTTCGAGCCCCGCGTCGGGCTCTGGGCTGATGGCTCGGAGCCTGGAGCCTGTTTCCGATTCTGTGTCTCCCTCTCTCTCTGTCCCTCCCCCGTTCATGCTCTGTCTCTCTCTGTCCCAAAAATAAAAATAAAATAAACGTTGAAAAAAAAAATTAAAAAAAAAAAAAAGAACAGGGTGATCAGCTCAGTGAAATGACCCCTGACTCATACTTCCTCATCACTTCTCCCTCTGAGAAATCCAAAGCAATCCAGCCAAGGATGCCTGCCAGGGAGCCACCAGCAGTTCACCTGCCAGGGCCACACCATTGTTTGCGGCCCTTGGTTTGACAGCTGCACTTAGATCTTGGACAGAATTTACAACACGTGCAAAAAAGGGAAAAAAGTCCACGAGCCTATCAATTATCCCCCAATGGATTAACTTATCCTTCTGATGGCTCATGGCCACCAAAGCAACAAAACGACATCTCTGGAGTGGCTTTTTCACTCATGACAAACTTAGTCCTTGGGGAAGAGGGAATTAGCTTCTTATTTGAATAACTGATAGGGGAGACCACGTTTGTTCAGCCAGCTCTTGAGAATGTGTTTTATTTCCCTGCGATTTGCGGTATTGCTGTAAACGCCCGTGCTCCCTGTTACCACTGGAGTTTGTTGAGCTTCTGTGGGTTTAACTGCAGGGAAACAGCAGCCTTAGCACAGAGCTGTCAGGAAAGCTGCTCTTGGATCGGGCATCGGGGCCAGGATTTTATGACCTCATCAACCATAACAATGCCAATTACTTGCAAAATGAATTATGCCAACAAGTAGAGTAAACAGCAGCTTTGGAGGCCGACTGCTGTGCTCCGCCTCACCTCCCACGATGAAATGAGAGGGCTCTGTATTGATAGCAATGGAATATTCAAAGTCTAATGGGACCTATGCACCTCCAAGAAGGCTCTAAAGTAAGGCCCGCAGGTGATGAATGTCTTTATGCTCTACAGGGGAAGGAAAGCCCAAAGGTTTCTGCTTCTTATCTGTTTTCCTCGGTTCCCTACGTTCAGTGGAAGAATTTGAAATGTGCCTTCCTCTTTGCCTCCCCAGCTAGGGCCACGTAGCAAAACAGGAAATAGAAATTAATGGATGTCCAATTAACTAAACACATGGATCCCAGGTGTGGCTGGATGGAGCCCCCCCTTCCACCAGGCAATGGCCAAGGGATGTGTGCCCTTGAGCAAGGGGAGACCAGACACCCTTGTAGGGAGCTCTTCATGTAGCTCAGGATTTCCCTGGTCGAGGCCAGTCAGAGCAAGGGCTGAGCCTGGAAGAAGATCAACCCACCTGGGTGGAAAAAGAGCCAGGAGGTCAGGGAGGCTCAGAGTAGCCAGCCAAACCAGACTTGCAAGAGGAGGTCACACCCCGACACAAAGTAGCTGGGGAGTCCTGTTTTGTGGGGAAAGCTTGGAGACAGGGTGACCTAAACAGGCAAACTGCAAATGCCCAAGAAAGCAGATAGTGGGGCCTCCACCTCTTACTGTGGTTCAGGGACATCCCAGAACTCCAGGAAAGTCATCAGGTCAAGAGCTGAAGCCCCAGGAGATGGGGTTGGAGGTTGATCTTGGGAACCCAGAGCAGGCAGAACCTGTAGGTAGAGGTTCTGGCTGTGGGACCCAAAAGGTGGATGCTAGACCTGGAAGGTAACCACTGGCGCTTGTCCCCTCCAGGTGGGTTACAACATCACAGGATGGCTGGAGAAGAACAAAGACCCCCTGAATGAAACAGTGGTGGGCTTGTTCCAGAAATCATCCTTGGTGCTACTGGCCCTTCTCTTCAAAGAAGAGGAGGCTCCAGGTATGAATGACCCCTTGTGGTGTCCAGTCCCCCTGTGCTGATGCCCTTTAGTGGCCAAAATGGAAACAAGGAAACAAAACTCACCTTATTCAACTCCTGCGAAGTGGATGAATGGGTGACAAGTTACTTGAGGGAGGCCATGGATGACAGTGCAGTGGAGAGGTGCGCATGCATCCTGCGAGCTTCCGTCAACTGTACTGCCCGCTGGGCCCGTGTCACCTCTGGGTGGAGCAATACTGCTTTGGAAGAGTGGATGGCCAAATGCGTGTGCTTATGTTCTGCTCCCCGCTCTCCTCTGTCTGAGGCTCAGGCCAAGCCCAGCCTTGCCTCCTACCCAATCGAGGTCGTGTGGCCCACAGGGAACGGCCTGGATGGGAGCTGCCCAAGGTGGCTGCCACTCAGTGGGGCAAGAGCTGCAAATTTCCTTGAATTCATTGACATTTTCACCACCAACGTGCAATGCCTCCAGATGGTCTGCAGGCTCTTCTTCCCGCCCAGGCAATGGGAACAGTTTGTCCCTATGTGTAGCCCTAAGTCACAAAGGGCTACACCCTCTCCAGAGAGCATAGCACTCCTTTTGACCATTAGACCATGGTCATCCCACTCAACCCTTCCCTGGTAGATGTCCTTTTCCTGGTGTGAGGGCCCCCACCTCACCTAGTCCTAAGAAAAGCCTTTTTAAGCCAGAGAATGTGTCTCTTCGACATGGAGCACTGAATGGGGCTGCCTGTCTCCATGCTGCGTTTTGACATGAAACGTGTGTTTTTCTTCCTCAGCTGGAACCAAGAAGCAGAAGAGGGGGTCTTCCTTCATGACAGTCTCCAACTTCTACAGGGTGAGTAGGGGCTGCCCCAGAGGCCACTGTGCATCCAGTGAACCCTCCTTTCCATTGAACACTCCCTTCTAATGGTGTGGTGGTCTGGCTGCCACCTCCCAGCCCAGGACAGGACGAGTTCATTTCTACGCCTACGGTGGCCTCTTCCATGTAAGGAGTCTGTTTCCTTCCAAAGGGGTCACGGAACCACAGGACCTCAGAGCAGAAAAGACCCTTAGAGATGGTTCAGTCCAACCACATCATTTCGGACTGAAACCCAGGGAGTGGCATCATTGGAGATATCAGTGCCTAAGATCTTGAGCCCCAGAGTTGGCTGGCAGATCCTCTGGGCCGGTCACAACTTCCACAGATTTGGGGCATTACTGGGGATATGTTCCAAAGTGTAGAAAGGCAGCCAATAGGGAGATGTGACCCGAAGAAAGATTTCAATATTTGCCAAGGATCTAGCCGCCTGGAAGTGGAGTGGGCTACCTCATTGGAGGAATCCAAGCAGAGGAGGAGGGAACCTCCATAGGGAGGTTAACAACGGGGGGGGGGGGGCTTCGTCCTCACAGGCACTATGGTCTATGGTTCCTTCTAGTATCGAGACTCTATGATGAGCCAGCGCTGAATCAAGAAGGGCCCTGCTTATTGAAAACCACGTCACCTTGGGCAAGTCCCTCTGAGATGACAGACGGCCACTGCCCAATATGCCATCCATGATGGTAGCCACTAGCCACACATGGCTAGTGAGTGCTTGAAAAGAGGCTGGTGCAGCAGAAGAACTCAATTTGAATTTACATTTTAACTTAATTAATTGCACTCTAGGGGCACCTGGGTGGCTCAGTCGGTTAAGCATCTGACCTTAGCTCAGGTCATGATCTCACAGTTTGTGGGCTCCAGCCCCGTGTCTGGCTCTGTGCTGACAGCTTGGGGCCTGGAGCCTTGCTTTGGGTTCTGTGTCTCCCTCTCTCTCTGCCCCTCCCCTGCTCACGCTCTGTCTGTCTCTCTCTCAAAAGTAAATAAACATTAAAAATTTTTTAAAAAGACGTGAATTAGTTGAAATCTAAATGAAGACCTGTCCTGAGCATCGGTATCCTGCAACACCAACACTGAGCTTATTAATTCAGTCTTTCTTCTCCTTTTTCCTCCACCCCCAGGAGCAGTTGAATAAGCTGATGGCCACCCTCCACAGCACAGCTCCCCATTTTGTCCGCTGCATTGTCCCCAACGAGTTCAAGCAATCAGGTACATCATGGGGACATGTCTCCCTGCTGGAGGTCCTCAGGCTCTGTGAAGTTAGTGTTTGCTTAAACTACATACCCTTTCTTGTTTTTAACATAGTGAACACGTAGAGAGCAGTTTAGTATTTTTGAAACCTTAAGTATTGTTTCTCTTCTTTGCCAACCTCTCCTCCCACCAATTTTTCAAACTTGGGACAGTTTTGACCCAATGAAACAATAACCGTTAATAAAAATAGCTAATGTTTGTTGCACACAAACTGTGAGCCAGGTATAAATGAAATCCGCTTGGGGCGCCTGGGTGGCTCAGTCGGTTAAGCGTCCGACTTCGGCTCAGGTCACGATCTCACGGTCCATAGGTTCGAGCCCCGCGTCGGGCTCTGGGCTGATGATGGCCCAGAGCCTGGAGCCTGCTTCCGATTCTGTGTCTCCCTCTCTCTCTGACCCTCCCCCGTTCATGCTCTGCCTCTCTCTGTCTCAAAAATAAATAAACGTTAAAAAAAATATATTAAAAAAAAATATATATATTAAATGAAATCCGCTTTTTTAAAAATTTGTAATGTTTCTTTATTTTTGAGAGAGAGAGAGAGTGAGAGAGAGACAGAGGATTCCAAGCAGACTCTGCACTGTCAATGCAGAGCCCAATGTGGGGCTTGAACTCACTAACCGTGAGATCATGACCTGAGGCGAAGTCAGACACTTAACTGACTGAGCCACCCAGGCGCCCTGAATTAAGTTCACTTTTAATCACGAGGGATGACTAGGGCACAAAATGGGGCACTGAAAGGATCCCCCAAAATGGATCCCCCAAAATCATATTCTAGCTGTTTTGTAAAGCGAAAATCATGTTCTGGCTGGGTAAGAACCAGCTAGAAGTCATACTCAGGAGGGCCTTTGGTCTTGGCTGAATTATGGGGCCCTGCATGCAATGACGGGAGGAGACTGGGGTTGACAACACAGATGTTCAGTTAGCTTTCTGCAGTGACAAGGAGTGGCCTGTGCCACCCTAGAACACTGACTACATCCTGCACCCTCCCTCTTGGCAGGCGTGGTGGACGCCCACCTGATCATGCACCAGCTGGCTTGCAATGGAGTCCTGGAAGGCATCCGTATTTGCAGGAAGGGCTTCCCAAACAGGATGCAGTACCCAGAGTTCAAACAGAGGTGAGTGATGTCTTCCTGATAGCCTGAGTACAGTTCTCAGTTTCCAGGGATGGACTGATTGATAAATATAGTCCTGTTGTAGCAGATGCTACGGGTACGATGACGGATACCAGCTCACTGTTACTACCTGAGTACACCTTGGCCTGACTTTCAACTGCCAGAACCTGCATTTCTGTGCCTGAGGGCTTTCTCTGGCTCTTGAACCAGCTTTGTTACTTGGCAGGCTGAAAGTCTCAGGAATTAATGCCTTCCCCAGGAGCGGCCCATAACCAATGACTTACAGACAACTGGCATATCAGTATTTCAATTCCCTTACTCTTCTGGTGGGCTAACTATGAGTGAGGCTCCCAGATAAATGTCTAACAACAGGCTCTCCAGGTTACATTTTTAAAAAATAATAAAAATTAAGAAATTAAAAAGCCCTGATTTATAGTGTTTTTAGATTTCCATGGTGTAAACACTCCCATGGCTGATTTCAAGCCAAGCGATGTGACACCAGTGAATGTGGGGTTGGGGAGAGATTCACCCAATTGGCTCTTGCCGGCCGGTAGGAGTTGGTCTCAGCACACCACTGTTCCCAGTACCCCCTAGCAACATTAATCCCCAGCTGCCCATTCTGATAACTGACCTGATAACATGCCTCTTATTGACTGCCCTGTCCCCCTCCCCAACTCTGCCATCCCCCAAGTAAACTATTTGCATTTGGATACCTTGTCCCAGGGTCTGCTTCTGGGGGAACCCAAAGTAACACCTCCACCTTAGGGATTATTTCCCTTCTACCCACTCCCTACATGCTAGAACATAGGACCATAGGTTGATGGACAAGTCATTAGAGGTCATCCTGTCCTAGCCCTCTGAAGGCTGTAAACAGGGAAGGACTTGTCTAAATCACAAAGGGGGCTGCTTGCAGGCCAGAAAAAGAAGTGCTTCTCCTATGTCTGGAAGAAAAGATCAGGAAGGAAAATTTTTAGTGTTTTCATTTCTAGGAGCACCAGCCCTTTGAACTCCTGACCCACACAGACATTCACTCCCCAATGTCTCCTGCCAGTCCCACCCCAGTGCCTGCCGAGGGCATCTGCAGAACAGGTCTAACCATGATTCCAAGGCCATCACAAAGACCAATGGATGTGTCAACTGCATGGATGTACTTCCTGAACTGCCAGCTTGGGCGTGATGGTGGCTGTCATCATCTCTCTCCCAACAGGTACCAAGTGCTGAACCCCAATGTGATTCCTCAGGGGTTTGTAGACAACAAGAAGGCCTCAGAGCTGCTGCTCGGGTCCATTGACCTGGATGTGAATGAATACAAAATTGGGCATACCAAGGTAGGGGCTTCTGGTGATACTCCCTCCCTCCACCACTCAGCCTCGTCCCAAGAAGGTGGGCTTCAGGGTGTGAGTTCCAGCTTGGCTGCTGACCAGTTGCCTGCCTTAGGCAAGCCCCACGGCTGCTGAGAGCCTCAGTTTCCTCCTCTGCAAAAGTAGGGCTGATACAGCTGATCTCATGGGATTCGGGGGTGATTAGTGATAACGTGGGTGAGAACCCAGCTTGGACAGGTACATAATAAATGGTAGGTTATTTCCTAGGACTGTATGAGCCCCCATCAGAATCAAGGTCCTGGATTTTACTGGGGCATGGAGGTATGTGTGTGGGGGTGAGGTCTGAGAGCAAAGCACCATAATCCCAGCCCACCCACACCGAAAGCTCCAGCCCTGAGCTGGCAGGTGAGTTGGGGGTGACTCAGAGAGGCTGCCTGATCTTGACTCACAGGGCCTGGGCTGCCGTGTGTCTGTCCCACTTCCTGGCCCTGCAGAGTCTTGTCGGGACTGTAAGGGCCAGCCAGGCTAATGGTGCAAGGTGTCCATCTATAGCTGCCCAACCAGACTGCACCCAACATGACAAGCAGGGCGACCCAGGAGGGGTACTAGCTTTACATTCAGGAGCATCAGGCTCAAAGCCTAGTTTTGTGTAGCCCAGGACAGATCAATTACCTCTCCAAGTCTCATGGATGGCACAGGCAACATGGCTTCCCTACAGGCTTGGTAGAGGATGTGGACACTTTGCAAATGCTCATAGAGCACCTCCGTGTGCCAAGCATGGTTCAAGGCTCTAGGAATACACCAGTGAACAGAACAGGAAGAGTCCCTAAGCCCCTAGAGCTTGCTTCGTGGTAGTGAGCATTAGCAGAATTGTAACGCTGCTCTGGAATCCTCCAGAACTGCGAGCTCTGGCCTCCTTCACAATTGAGACATGCTGTGTATAGCTAAATTGACTTATAGGAACACTGCAGGTTTTCTCATAGAGTCGCTGAATACTTGAGTGGGAGAGAACCTCAGAGACCGGTTCCTTTCCCCACCCCCACCTTTGAAGGAGCGGAACCTTGAGGAAGCCTGGAGAGGGTCGTGGAGGTGATGTGCCCAATTCCACAGTACTAGGCAGAATGGAGCAGGCCCCAGGCCGCACGACACTGGGTCACGGGAAAGGGGATGGGGCTGCTGTTGCCAACATTTGATGCAGTTACTGGCTGGGCGAATGGACTGCATTTTGCTGTTGTTCAATGTTGCATTAGGCACCTCAGGTCCAGGTAGAGTCCTGGGGATCCTGGGGATAGCTTTCCAAGCTTCACCCAAGTTTCCAAGATTCAACCGTGTTGGTTGGTACATGACATTCAGTCATTGTCCCTGCCATATCATGCTTGGCACGAGGACCAGGCAGGCTCTGGTGGCAGAGGCAGAACAGAGAACAGGATGATTTTGCCTGTAAACTGTGTCCCCACACCCAGCCACATGCTCACCTCACTGCTCCTAAAAGGACACAACTCAATGACAATTCATTTTGAAATATCAAGAAACATTTTATGAAATCAAGCCCAATGTCTCTACCCCATCATGGCTAGCTAGCTCTTTGGGTTTTTGTGGGGGAGGAAGGCAGGTGGAGGGAGCATTCTTTTCCATTCTTTTCCTGTTGGTATCCATAGCATCCGCATAAAGGATTTAATCAAGAGCTCTGCTCCTGGCCTCAAGGTGTGGAGTTACAGAGTCTTAGAGCTGGGAGGACTCAGGGTCCTGCACTCCCATTGAACAGGAGGGGAGTTAGAGGCCTCCCAAGAGGGAGTGGCTTGGCTAAGGTCACATAGCACATCCAAGGAGGCTGAGGCCAGGTACAGGTCTCCTGGCTCCTTCTATCCCTCTAGAAGTTTCTATCATGTCCTATTGGAAGCCTATAAAAAGATGTTACATTATGAAACATAACTGATAATAAAGTCACCACCCATGGGCCCACTTAAAAATCCAGAATCTCTTCTCATCTCTTTCTTCCCCTTCCTCCCCACCCCCAGGAGTAACCCCTTGCTCCGAATGCTAACCATCCCCCTGCCTTTTAAAAAATAGTTTTGTCACATATGCACATGAAAGTACCACACTCGACATAATCTTCTGTAGCATGCTTCTAACACTCATTCATGTTTCCAAGATTCATCCTTGTTGGTCAGTACAGGACATTCACTCATTGTCACCACAGTATCATGCTGCCTCAGACAGCCACATAACAATTATCCTTTCTCCTGCCCTTGGAAATTGATTTTTTTTCCCCCTGCAGTTATCAACAAATGCTGCTTTGAGTATCTTTGCACATGATCCCGTGTAGAGGTTTTTCCAGAACGAAATTCTCAACCTTGGCTATACATTAGAATCACTTTGGGGAGGGATAAAAATACCAATGCCTGAGCCTCACTCCAGAAATTGTTTGAAATCACTGTGTGCAGGCATCGGTATCTTTCCAACCCTCCAGGTAGGAGAGGTAGGAGAGATGTGCAGCTGGGGTTGAGATGTACTAATACGGCAGAGGACAGTTGACTGTTTCAGGGTATGCAAACAACTAACTTGATGAGGGAATGCCAACCCTTTTTCCAAAACTGTTGTGCCAACCTACCCTCCCCTGATCCACAACCGTGCCAACACCTGTGCTCTGGAAAAGTCTTAAAAGTCACAGTGGAGGGAGGAGTGAATGTTACCTTGCAACCTTAATCTGTATTTGCTGGAAATCTGGTGTTTCCTGATCTAACACACTGCAAAGTTGGGTATTTCCTGATCTTTCTAACCCACTGCAAAGCTTTCTCACACACACCAGAGCTGGGTGCCTGAAACTGTGCAGCACTGGTAAAGCTCTGTATCCTTTCTACAAAGTCAACCTCTCCCCTGCCCAATACCACCCCCTCTTCCCACTCCCAGATCCTGGGAGACCGTGACTGTCTAAAGGCCGTTTGCATAGCAGTAAAGGAGGCCCCTTGCCACCGTCGTGCTGGGCAGTCACCACAGCAGTGAGGATTATGACGATCTAACACATTTTTTAAAAATGTTTATTTATTTTGAGAGAGAGGGAGTGTGAGCAGGGCAGGGGCAGAGAGAGAGGGAGAGAGAGACTCCTAAACAGGCTCCGAGCTGTCAGCGCAGAGCCCAATGTGGGGCTCGATCCCATGAACCCGTGAGATCGAGAGTCAGATGCTCGAGCTGCCAGGTGCCCCAACCTATCATATTTTACTTACCACTTCACAGTTTACGTGAGACTTTCCCACCCAGTTATCTCTATTTACTCCTTATAGCAGCCCTGTCAGGGAGGGAACAACATCCCCATTTCACAGATGGGGAACTGAGGCCCTGAGATGTGAGGAGACACGTCCAAGGTGACCCAGCCGGCGAGTGCAAGGCCAGAGCTGGAACCCATAGGAGGCTGAGAGGAAACAGACACAGAGGCTGGCAGTGGCCCCGCTATTGGGGACGTCCAGGCCAGGGCCAGCTGTTCCCAAGGGGCCTCAAACACCAGCACCAGACTGGGTCTCTTAACTTTCAAGGCCCTTTCTGAACCTCTGGGCCTTCCCTCACAAGTGGCCGCCATCGGCGACAGCCGGGCCACGTGCAGAGGAGTGTGCCTTTCCCACAGGTATTCTTCCGAGCGGGCATCCTGGCTAAGCTTGAGGACATGCGGGATGAGCGTCTGGCCAAGATCATGACAATGCTGCAGTGTCGCCTGCGGGGCTTCCTCATGAGGATCGAGTTCAAGAAGATGCTGGAGCGAAGGTAGCACTCACAAACACGGGTGGGGCGGGGCCACTGAAGCCACGCGCATCCACGCAGAATGACCGGGGACCCGGCCACACACCCAGCGGTCAGCTCCAGTAGCGACTCGGGGCCGTGAGATGAGGGGAGGGCGCCGACATCTCCACTGGCCCAGAGAACCCTGTTCGGGGTCTGTATTCGCTTCCTGTGGCTGCTGGAACAGAGCAGCACAACCTGGGTGTCTTAAAACAATGGCAATTCTCATAGCGCTGGAGGCCAGGAGTCTGAAGTCAAGGAATATTGCAGGCTACACTCCCCCCGAACGCTCTAAAGGAGGATCCTTTCTTGCTTCTTGTAGTCTTGGTGGCCTCAGGCGTTCCTTGGCTTATGGCCACATCAGTCCAGTTTCTGCCTGTTTTCACAAGACCTTCTCTCTGTCTGTGTCTCCACATGGCCTTCCTTCTTCTTATATGGACACCTGCCATCTCGGGTCAGGGGTCCACCTTTCTCCAGTATGACCTCATCTTAACCTAAGTAATGACACCTGCAAAGACCCTATTTCCAAATAAAGTCACATTCACAGGCACTGGGGGTTAAGACTTCAGCAGATCTTTTGGGAGGGGACACAATTCAACCCATAAGAGGGACCACCTAATACAGACCCTTCTCTTAAAGCCTACAAGTCACTTTCCCAGACTTCACCTTATTGGTCCATGTGATGACACTGTCAGAGGGAGGTGGCAGGGCCGGCACCCCTGCTTCGCAGATGTGGAAACTGAGGTCAGAAGGGTGAAGGAACTGGCCCAGGTCCAGGCAGAAAGAGTCAAGACTGGAATCCAGAAGTCCTCACTCCAAATCCTTGCCCTCTGAATTGTGTTTTCCAGCCATCTTTCTAAAATGATCATCAGAAAATAACTCAGGCTACCCTGGCTGACCTGTGGTTGACTCTGGTTCCTTGTGGGCATAGTATTAGTAATAAAACAGTAATGAGCAAATAACAATAATGAGGTCCTGATATCCACTGCCCCCCGACCCCCTCCCTGGGACCGTGACTGAAGGCAGCGACACAAGTTAGGGCTGAGTGTAGGACAGCAGGGCCTTGGCACGCAGGAGGTCCTCGGTAAATGACAGTCCAGTGAAGCTGGAGGGGACAAGGGGGGCGGGTTCCAGAGACCGCAGAACGGATAGGACTCAGAGAGTAATGGGTGATTTCCCGTGAGGGAGAGGAAGGAAGGAAATGTAAGAAGAAATGAGTGGTCTGTCTCAGCCTTGTGCTGTCTGGGTGGAACCGTTCCATCAGGGAGGCCAGGCCCTGACACCTGCACTTTCATCCAGGGAACCCCGGCTTCCTTTTTTTGCAGAATCGGCCTGAAAGTCATCCAGCGGAACACACGCAAGTTCCTGGAGCTGCGTTTCTGGGGCTGGTGGAAGCTATATAACAAGGTAGGGCTGAGGGGCCAGGCTAGCTGGGCTGCAGCTACCAGTGCGTTGTGTGTGTCGAGGGGGGGGGGCAGTCCTGGGGGGGGGGGGCCCTTTGGGGGGGGGGGGGGCAGGGGGGGGGGGGGGGAGCGGGGGGGGGGGGGGGCCTTTGGGGGGGGGGAGGCTACAGGATGCAGCAGGGACAGTCCACAAATGAGGGTGCCTGGGAGACAAATGAGGAATCCAGTCCCCTTCCGGTCAAGGGCTAATTCCTCCCTGAGAAAAACCACAGAGGACCTTCCCGTCTCATGTCATCCCTCCAAATAACACCCCCTTAGGATGGAAAGCCCCTCAGTACAAAAAGGGGGCTTGGTCATCAGCCCCTCCCCCTGCACATGTTGAGGCATCTTCAGCTCCTTCGGTGAGGTCCTCAGCTTCAGAGCTGGAGCGAGCTCAGGAAATCGTGGGATCCGGCCTATTTCCCAGGTCCTTCTGAGACAGCTGAGAGGGCAGTGAGTCAGCCCTTAACCAACGCAGCAGGCAGGGAGCCTTCCTCCTGGTGCAGGTGGAATCATACTGGGTGATGGGGTCCCCACCTCGGGCCTCCATTCAAAGGGAACGTGCTGCTGGGCACCAGCAGAGGCCGGATGCAGGGCTGCATTCAGGAGTCAGAGGATGGTGGTGTCTCAAGGGACAGCCATGCGGAGGGTGGATCAGGCTCTAGGTCATCTCTGGTGGCCCTGAGGCCCCCACGGCTCGTGTGGAAGCTTCCTTCCCCTCCCCATGGGAAAGCGCTTTCTAACACTCAGTGCTGACCACAGATTCAAAGCAGGGATCGTAAGTTCTGCCTCCCCAAAGGCTCTCCCACACAGGCCAGCCCCCTCGAGGGCCTGAGATCCCAGAGCAGTCCAGATGAGCATTTCTCAAAGTTCGGTCGTTACCAGTCCTTCCCCCACCTGTTCCATGACTGAGCTTTCCTGATGCCAGCTACTTTTTTATTTTGAAATTTTTATTTTACTTTTTATTTGTATATATTTTAAGTTTGTTTATTTATTTTGAGAGAGACAGACAGAGTTCATTCCGGGGGGGGGGGGGGCAGAGAGAGAGGGAGACAGAGAATCCCAAGCAGGTTCCAGACTGCCAGGGCAGAGTCCCATGTGAGTCTTAGACCCATGAACTGTGAGATCATGACCCGAGCCGAGATCAGGAGTCAGACACTTAACCGACTGAGCCATCCAGGCACCCCTAAAAATAAATTTAAAAAATAAGAAATTTAGGGGTGCCTGGGTGGTTCAGTTGGTTAAGTGTCCGACTCTTGATCTCAGCTCAGGTCATGATCTCACAGTTATAGATCAAGCCTCACATGGGGCTCTGTGCTGACAGTGTGGAGCCTGCTTGGGATTCTCTCTCTCTCTCTCTCTCTCTCTCTCTCTCTCCCCCTCTCTCTCTCTCTCTCTCTCTCTCCCCTTCCCCCGCTTGTGCTCAAGCTCACTCTCTCTCTCAAAATATATAAACATGAGACAATTTTAAATTTAAAAAAGCTACTTTTAAAGTAACTGTGTAACAATGAAAATCAAAGCATTTCTATGCAAGGCTTAAATCCATCTCACTTGCCCCCTCGGTATTTGTGTTGCCCTCTGGGAAGCCCCAGACCAACAGCCTTTAAGATTCCTCCCAAGCAGGACACCAGTGGTCAGAGAAGATGAGGAGACAAAGCCTGGAAACTTCTCTGTTCTTTACTAGAAAACAACACTTCACTAATTGAACATGGCAGAGCAAGGTCCTGTTCCAATGAGTAAAAAAAGTAAAATAAAATAAAAATCCTTTACTCTTAGTTTTTAACTACGCTCTAGTCTTATCTAAGCCAGATAGGATGAGTCAGGGGGAAAAAAACCCAACACGTTCCAGTAGGCTTTCACTGAATAAAAATGTCACGTAGTTGTGCGTTTATGTGAACTTGCCTCTGCAGTATCCCAGGTCCCCACAGACAGAGAGACGGAGACACAGAAACAGGGAGAGAGACAGAGATAGGGAGACAGGAAGAGAGAGAGGCAGCAAGGAGGAGGACCCCGTAAGGGAGAAAGGCAAGGGAAACTGGAGCTTGAACTCGGCCAGGCACAGCTTAGAGAACGGTGTGAGCCCTGAATGGGGCTAGACGCCGAGGAACACCTAACTGTGTCTGTCAGGATCGCAGAGACCCCTGAGGATTGGTCCTAGGCAAGGACGGGCCTTCTCTGTGGAGGCGAGAGATACTTCCTGGCATCTGTAGAGAGGGACTCCCTCATGGCTGCTTTCCGCCCCGATGGGGGTGTGAGGTCCTGTCTGAGGGAGAGCCCACAGCCCACCGCCGAGCCCCCGCGGCCCATCCCCCTAACGCCATAGGGTGTCGCCCACCACTCAGGTCAAGCCGCTCCTGAATGTGGCTCGGCAAGAGGAGGAGATGAAGGCCAAGGAGGAGGAGCTGAGGAACGCCATGTGCAAGACACAGGAGCTGATAAGCAGGGTAAAGGAGCTGGAGGAGAAGATGGCCACGCTCAGCCAGGAGAAGAATGACCTCACCATCCAGCTACAGGCCGTATGTGGGGCCCCGGAGGGAGGGCGGGAGCTGGGGGCCCTGGCAACTACCAGGATCCCTGGGGCCACTAAGAGCCAGACCCAGGGAGGCAGGTGGGGGGTGAGCCTTCTGAGAATCAGCATACGAGAGAGACCCCCGTAATAAAAGAATCACCCGCTTATGGGAGCACCTATATATGGGCTCCACCCCTTAATGCCTCACAGTGATGATTTCCCTTATTTTTCAGACAAAGAACTGAATTTCAGTAATGTTATGCCACGAACTGAAAGTCACACAGCTCGTCTGGTTTGAGTCTGTGGCTGGTTGTTGTTTACGCCACTGACCCCATCTTGGGGAGACCCCAGTGGACACCCAGGGTGTCCCTCTTCTGCCACGTACTGTCCGTTTGACCTTTGACGACCCCACCTCCTCCGAATATCAGGTCCCTCATCTCTAAACCGTCGCTTACAGTGACATCTGCCTCGCTTGCTTCTTGGGGTCGTTATAAGGAGGAACTGTGGGTGGGAAGTGGTTCGTTAACACAAAGGTGCTAAATCGATGCTGGGAGTCATTTGGGCAGATAGTCACTCCCCATTGGCAGACAGAAGTACAGGCACCCCCCGGGCTCAGCCCCAACTACCGGCGGTGTGCAGCCTGTGTGTCCTCGACTTGTCCTGGACCACTGGCTACATCCTTCAGGTGCACCTGACCACCCGGGATCTGTTCAAAGGCAGATTTCAACACAGCAGGTCTCGGGTGGAGCCTGAGATCTTGCGTCCTAACCAGCTCACGAGTGATGCAGCTGGTGGCCTGGGGACGGCATTGCGAGACTCTGTTCTGTCACACGCATCACAAGGAGCTCGGAGCCATTGCCCAGACCCCTGTGGGACCCCCTCTGACCGGCGCTCTTTCTTCCACCAGGAGCAAGAGAACCTGATAGATGCCGAGGAGCGCCTGACCCAGATGATGAAGACGAAAATGGAGCTGGAGAGCCAGATCTCGGACATGCGGGAGCGGCTGGAGGAGGAGGAGGGCACGGCGGCCTCCCTGAGCGCCACGAAGCGCAAGCTGGAGGGCGAGATGAGTGACCTGAAGCGGGACCTGGAGGGCCTGGAGACCACACTGGCCAAGATAGAGAAGGAGAAGCAGGTGAGGAGGCCCTGGGGCCTCACTACACCCTCCTCGGGAACAGGAAACCCTGTGGGGGTCCCACCTGGAGTCCCCTCAGCAGCACCGCCCAGGACCCTAGCCACCAGCCACATGGGGCTAGTTTAACTCAGCGCCATGGAAAACGTGACTCCTCTGTTGACCTAGCAGCATTTCGAGTGCTCAATAGCCACACGAGGCTAGTGCTACCCCATTGAACTGAGAACGTGGCTGTTGCTGCAGAAAGTTCCGTCGGGACAAAGTAGCTAGAGGGATGAGGGCTCTTCCCCTCATGGTGACATCCAGGCTCAGGACTGACTGGTTCTCCTCGTGCCCGTGAAACCCAGGTGTCTGTGCTAGCCTGTGGCCCACTCAGACTCAGCGTCCCTGGGCCCCTCACAGAAGGTTCTTCACTACATCTGCCTTCTCCCCTCTTCCCGGAAGAGACAACCCTCTCTCTAGCGTGGGGCCACCACTAGCTGTTGGATCTCTGCCCAAACAAGCAGCTGCTGCCCTTCCAGTCGGCTCCAGGGGGAGCCCCTGGCTCCTGATACCATCTGGTGGGCCCTTGGCCCCGAAGCCCCCTTCTTACCCTCACAAGTTGGGGGGGGGGTGCGGATCCAGAGCAGGGGAAGGTGTATGCTGCCTAAGCCCGTGACTCTTCAGCTCTGATGTGCACACAAAGTGCTGGCATCTTGATAACATGCCGGTTCTGCATCAGCAAGTCTGCTGGGACCCGAGGGTCCACGTCTCTCAGACACCGCTGACGTCTGAGGGCCGGGCTTTGAAGAGCCAAGGCCTGACTGGTGGTTCTCACTGCTGCCCTCACCCTCAGATTCTGACCTGCCTGGGGTGTGCCCTGGGCACTAGCATTTCTCAGGCTCCCAAATGACTCTGGACCGCAGCCAAGCTGAAAAGCCCCTCTCTCGGAGCAAGCGCCTCCCTCTTTGTTCCCCCTCCAAGGCTGTTCCCAGCCTTAAAGGCCTGTCCCTCTCCTGCTCCTGTTTCCAGGCCCTGGATCACAAGGTCCGCACCCTAACCGGGGACCTCTCTCTCCGTGAAGACTCCATCGCCAAGCTCCAGAAGGAGAAGAGGGCCCTGGAGGAGCTGCACCAGGTAGGCACCATGGGCTTCTACTTGGCACAGCAGGTGGAGCTCGGAGACTGGAGACCCTGGTTCAAATGTTGGCCTTGCTGCCCCTCAGCTGGGGCCTTTAGGGAAGTCAGTCTTCCTAAATCTCAATTTCCTCATCAGAGTAGCGGGCACTGTCATGTCTTGTTGCTCTCCTCCCAAGTTTGTTGTAAGTGGGGCGACCATATAATTTATCACCCAGACTAGTCTGAGAGTGAAAGAGGGGCAGTGGGCATGAGGAGATGGTCCCAGGTGCACTGGAAGCTAGAGTCCCCAGACTTATCAGGATGAGTGCCCTGCCGGTGCTAAAGCACCAGTGAACCCCAATACATCTTGGCGACAAAGGGCATGAGCTCTTGTGAGGAGACCCGTTTGACCGTTATGGGCTCAGGCTCCTGGAGGCAGAGCCAGCTCTGACCAGCCACCAGTGCTGACCTTGGCACAGACCACTTCCTAGCTCTGAAGACACAGGTGCAGAGAGCAAGTTGAAGCCCAGAACCGGACAGCAGACCCCCGTCGCCATGTTTGCTGACACCATGAACCCACAGCACATCCCCTTTAGTGCCTCTCTCTGCTGCCTCTGGAAATACTTCCCCTTAGACTGTAACCCTCAACCATTTCAAACTCAGAGCCCCCGTTTATAACAAATACAGTCGATTCTCATTATCCCAGGTAGTTATGTTCTATAAAGTCACCACAAACACTGAATAAACAAATGCTGGACCCCCGTTTTTGTTTTTAATTTTTTTTAACATTTATTCAATTTTGAGAGACAGACAGTGAGCAGGGGAGGGGCAGAGAGAGAGGGAGACACAGAATCCGAAGCAGGCTCCAGGCTCTGAGCTGTCAACACAGAGCCCAACATGAGGTTCAAACCCACAGACCTCAAGATCATGACCTGAGCCAAAGTCAGATGCCCAACTGACTGAGCCACCCAGGCGCCCCAATACTGAACCTCGGTTTTAAGGGGAAATAGAAGGTTAGGTTCCTGCAAGCCTCTTTTCACGTTTTCATCAATCAATACATTACTTTGTTTTATGTGTGTTTCTGTGTAAGACACTACTTGGTACACACTGTCCACTCCTGAACAATGAACTCACGGTCAACAACCCTGTATCTCATGCCTGAACAAAGCTTATCTAACACACAAATTTCCTCTGTGAGGCACAGCACAGCTTTCTTGTGCTTGGGAACACTAGATAGCACTGTACCAGTGTGCTTGGTACACCATTTTATGAGCCAAACTCACCAAGACAAAAGCACAAAAAATGTAAAAAAAACATGGCACTAAATAGACTGTGAAAAAGCCACCTGTTTGCAGTATGAGCTGAAACAAGAAGGCGGGGCATCATCTTATTTGACGTCAGCTGGGAATGTGCACTCCAGAAGACGCAAACTTTTCGCTGCTCTGCGCATGTCTGCAAATGACCATGAACGCACCACAAGTATTGATTTGGGATTACACATAAATTTTAGCTCGTAGGTAAACTGGAAAATAGATAACCCACAAATAATGAGGGCAGACTGCATTTTGGAAGCCTCTCTTTACTATCGTAAAATAAACATTATTACAGCTAATACATACCTTCAAAAGAATCAATAGAGTGCCCTTCTTTTTAAGGGGGAAATGAACGGAATGTAATTTATAATAAATAACGGGGCTGTCCGTGTGTAAGCGCTCAGGCGGATCCACTAGAAGATGTCGTGAGCAGTCGGCTGAACACCCGAGCCTGCCTAGGTGGCCGAAGACGGACGGGCACAGAGGGTGTGTTGGTGACGCTGACGGCAAAGTGTGGCTGCCATCAGTGATGCGGCTTTACAAAATGGTGAAGAACTCTCAGGGAGATTTTGACAATAACAAATCTCTCAGTTTTCATGGTAGATCATTCTTTAAAAATATAGTGTATACTAAATGAAAAAAAAAGTTGAGTTATGTGTCCAGTGGTCCTGGCTGCTGGGTTTAGAAGAGTAGAACTGTTGTTTTATGTACGTGAATGCCCGGGTGGGGCATCAAGTGTGCGGACTACAGAATTATGCTTCACGGTACCGGATTGTCCAGAGCGAGGCATGTCCAGCATCCCTGGAACCACTAAGTGCCAGTGGGGCCCCCAATCATGGTGGCGAACAAAAGCTCCTCAACAGACCTCCTGCATGCCCCATGGAGAGCCAGAGCCCCACTGACCATTGAGGGCCCACCTCCAGCTAACGGGTGCTCGGGTCTGCCCCTGCCTCACCTGGCACCAGGGCCAGGGACTCCGTAGCTGTTCCCTGAAGTCAACTCGACCCAGCTCAGAAGTGATGGCAGAGAACTAGGTCTGTTCAGCTGCTTCTGCATGTCTTGTGGGACATACAAGATCTTTCCTTCCAGAAAACCCTCGACGACCTGCAAGCTGAGGAGGACAAGGTGAACCACCTGACCAAGACCAACAGCAAGCTCAGCACCCAGATCCATGAGGTAATGCCCTGTTGCTGGGGCCAGTTCTATAGCTCAAGGGCCAGGTCTGTCATGGGGCCCAGGGTCCTCAGATACATTTGGGGAATTGGACTGACACGTCCCCCTGAGGAAATGAGCGCCTTTCTTTTGCCACAGCTAAGGAACCAGGCCCAATCTGGTTCCTCAATTGCATTCTGGCCTCAGACTCACCCCACTCCCCTCAACACACGTGTTTTCTCTCGCTCTTCTTGTTTCTGCAGCTGGAGGATAACTGGGAACAAGAAAAGAAAATCCGGGCGGAGGTGGAGAAGGCCCGTCGGAAGGCTGAGAGTGACCTGAAGATAACCATTGACAACCTCAACGAGATGGAGCGGTCCAAGCTGGACCTCGAGGAAGTGGTGAAAAAGTACGCCCGTGCGGTCATTCATTTCATCCGTAACATTAGCACTTTCTGTGTGGTGCCAGGTGCTGGGCACCGTGCTGAGGGCTTCGCATGTATTAACGCACGTCCCTAGTACCCGCTATGTGCCAGGCACGGTGCCCGCTACAGAGCACATAGGGAGGGGACAGTAGGCGCTGCCCATCCACAGGGAGCTCCTAGTCTCACACAGGGCCAGCTGGGCGCCAGAAAGGGGGCTGGTACTGAGCAATGCCCCTCCCCAATAGGCAGGGAGTCTTGGCAGAAACCTGTAAGCTGGGCTTTCAAAGATCACAAGGAGTCGAGGGGTATTTCAATATCACTGCGGCAGTAACTATGGGGGACAGGTGGAGCGGAGAAAAACTGGAAGCAGGAAGGCAACCGGAAGGCTACTGCAATAGTCAGGTATAAACCTGAACTAAAGCAAGAAGCTGAGGGGATGGAGATTAGGAGACGGACAAGCTTTCAGGGGGCAGAATTTGGACGACACAACTTTGAAGTACATTTTGCCAAGGCAGTTTGACAGCTCCACGAGCTGCTGTGAGACGCGTGTGGCTAATGTTGCATCTCGGCTCGTTTCTTCTGTGGCACACCCAGAAGCTGCATGTGACCTTGACCATCCTGCTCACCTACTTGGTTTCTGGTGTCTTAGTTCTCACACATGGCTCCTTGACACGTGTAACCCACATATCAGAAGGAGACAGCCTTTTGTGGAAAGTTTTTGGAAGGAAATTTTCCTAAAAAGGCAAAGCGCCCATGTGATTCTGGAGCCCCTAGAATGTAAGCTCACCAGGGCAGCGATTTCTCTCTGGTTTATTCACGGATCTGTCCCTGGAGCCCCAAACAGCATCCGGCAATAGTAGATAGTCAATAAACGTGTGCCAGATTAACAAATGCATGAGTGAGTGGGAGGCCTGTGCAGCAGATTCTGAGGGCTTTTGTAGGGCGAGACCTTCTGGGCTGTCACCGCAGAGGGTCAGGGGGTTAGGGGATGAATGGGTTTCAGGAGGTTCAAGGCCTCCTCCGGTAGCCCAGGTTCTGTTCCCTCACCAGCTGGCTGGTATCCCCTCAGAGCGCCTCCTCAGGAGATCACACCTTCTCTTGCAGGAGGGATATGGAAATCAATTCTGTCAACTCCAAGTATGAGGATGAGCAGTCTCTGAATTCCACACTCCAGCGGAAACTGAAGGAGCATCAGGTGTGTTCAGGACCGAGAAGGCACAACTCTCCTTTTGAAATGCCCTTCCAGGCACCTTGGCCCCCATCAGCTGCTTGGCCGCCTGGGTTTCCTGAGGAGCAAGGCTGCCCCAGAGTCCTTGACACTGATCCACATTCACCTCATGCAGGCTTAAAGTCAACGCCCCCACTATGAGGACAAGGCCCTCCACAATCTGCCCCTGCCCCCTCCCTGACCTTGTCACCCAGCGTTCCCGCCCCCCACTCCCTAGCCATGCTGGCTCCTTGAGGGGTCTCATACCCCAGCCTCTCCCCTGCCTCAGGACCATTGCACATACTCTCTGTGCCCTGTTTCCCTCTGCTTTTGACAGTGTCCATCACATGCTCAGCCCCTTTCCATCACTTCCCTACTAAAAGGTCAAGTGGGTAAGTCTGTAACTTCACACAGAAGAGATAAATCCCACCCCTCCACCCCCACTGATTTGTCTGCTAGGCCCGAATTGAGGAGCTGGAGGAAGAACTGGAAGCTGAGAGGGCAATGAGAGCCAAGGTAAATGAACTACTTCTACACTTACTTGAGTCTAAGGACCCAGTGCCAGCCACCATCCAACCATAAGTAGACACTCCACTCAGGAAAGCACCAGAGGGGAGGGCAGGTTTCCAACTGAAAAGCCCCTCACTGTTTCTTGAGCCCCTACCGTGCATCAGGCACTGTGCTACAGGTGCAGTATTAATTAGGATGTAAGGCGTAAAGATACGATTCGTGGCGTGGCCCCACCTAGCGCAGGCAGAGGAGACAACATGAGCCTGGGAACTCGGAGAACTGAACTCAACAGGCTGACGAGGGAAAGAATGTCTAGACGGAGGGAATGAGACAGCACCTCCCTGCACAGGTACAAAGATGTTAAAGGACCAGCAAAGAGTGGAAGGAGGCTTTAGATGAGGATGAGACCAGAGAGCCAGTGAGAGAGGAATCGTCACGCACCTAAACTCCTGATTCAGCCAAACGGGGGCCGGGGGTAGGATGGGCAGGGAGACCCACCCAGTGCAGGGAGGAGGACAGAGACATCCTTCACTGAGTGTGTGGGGTGGCAGGCAGAGTGCAGAGCTCCCAAAGTGCGGGCCCCCAGCCCCACAGACACCATGCGGTCACTGCAGTCTTTACCAGAGGGAGGGGCTCCCACATGGCTCCCCATCACGGTCACCCAACCTCCCCACCCCCAGGTGGAGAAACAACGCAGCGACCTGTCCCGGGATCTTGAAGACCTCAGTGACAGGCTGGAAGAGGCTGGGGGAGCCACGTCTGCTCAGGTACCATCCTTGTGGAGGGGACGGGCCCAGGGACCCCAGTTCCTGCCTGCCTTCAGGGAGAAAAAAAAACCTGCTGGATGAGAAGCAGTGAGAATAGGACCAGTTAGTTATTGCTGAATTCCTGGGGCTAACTTGAGGAGAGAACAATTAATAATAAAGAAGAGGCCAGAGAGGGGCTGGTTTGGTCCCCTCTCTCCTGGGGATCCTTAGCTCAGTGGTGAGGACAGATGCGGCACGGGACTGAATGCAGAGGGCAGACGTTGTAAGATATAACGTGTCTTTCAGAAAATGTGAGCTGCAGTAATGCCAGCCGATTAGGGGAAGGACTGCCACTGTGCAGACAGTCTGTTACAGTTCCTAAGAGGGGGCGTGCCATGCAGGGCCACACGGGAAACAGCAGGGTCAGTAGCGGCAGAGGCAGGGGAGAATTGCAGGCAAGAGCCTTTATTGTGGTTTCTGAGGAAGGAACGGATAAGGCAGAAGAAGCAGGCTTAGGACTGGTTAGTTTGGATAATTTCAGCGGGCTCTGGGGCACCGGGGCTGAGCCCAGTTGGTATCTGACCATGGGGGTAATGAGAGCAGGGGGACAGTGGCTGAGAGTATGAGCACCCCAGAGAGGAGGAGCTGGAGTTGTGGGCTCTAGACTGGTTGCTTTGCACTGGAAATCTAGCTGTTTGCTATCTTTCGGAGTTAGCTTACCCTGGCAGGGGCTGTTGTCCAGGGTCAGCAAAATCCCAGAGGACAAGGCATAAGAATACAGAAAATAAAGACGTGGTTAATACAGAGGGGTAACCCCATACTGCCAGGGCTGGAATCCAAGTTGGGCCTCTGGTGTGGAATGCCTCTTCCTCCAACTCACATAAAGGCATCACGGAGACTGACAGAAGCTTGAAACTCTCCTTCTAATTCCGGATAGTCAGGTCGCTTACAAATGTGGCCCCTGGGTCAGAGCTGAGAGAAGGAAAGTGGATGGGGTCCCTTAGCACTGGAAGGCTAGGCATCCTTTCCCGAGGCTCCCTGGACTGCACACCCCACTCCCTCACCATCCTGGCCTCAGGCTGCTTGTTGTAGGGGGGAGTGCTGAGAACCAAAGCTGGTATGCGGCTGTGGTCGGGGTCCTGGGAGGAAACAAAATCATCCCAGGTGGTTTGAGTGAGAGGCATCAAGAAAGGACTACATCCAGCAATGCAGGGAAAGTGAAGACAACGGGACAGGATGTAGGGCACCAGAGGGGTGGGAGGAAGCACGGTCATGGGGCTGTGACATCGGGAGACTTGGAGCAGGGCCTACCTGGGGGGTTCCTTCTGGAAGCTCAGGGGGAATCTGTCCCAAGACTCTCCCCTGCCTTCTGGTGGGTTGCTGGCAATCCTTGGTGTTCCTTGCTTGTAGCTGAATCACCCCAACCTCCGCCTTCATGGTCACATGGCCTTCTTATGGGTCTCCCTGGATCCAAATCTCTCCCCTTATAAGGACAACCAGCCATTGGGTTAGGGGCCTCCCTAGTCCAGTATGACATTTTACCTTGTTTACATCTGCAAAGACCCTGTTTCCATCCACAGGTATCTGGGGTTAAGAACTGAGCATACCTTCTCGGGGGGCACAATTGGACACACAACACCATCTAAATGAATCCTACGGGCAATCCACCCAGAGGCTCGGGACTGACATCTCAATCAAGACATCCTATTAGAGGGGCGCAGAAATATCGGGGCACCACTGAGCAGGCGGGCAGCGTCTGCCCTAAGGAGACCAGTGCCGGTCAGTTCTGCTAAAGCCCTGCTTCTCTCTCCCAGATTGAGCAGAACCGCAAGCGGGAGGCAGAGCTGCTAAAGCTGAGGCGGGAGCTGGAGGAGGCGGCCCTGCAGAGTGAGGCAGCGGCCTCCACGCTGCGCAAGAAGCACACGGACTCCATGGCTGAGCTGACGGAGCACGTGGAGAACCTGCAGAGGGTCAAGGCCAAGCTGGAGAAGGACAAGCAAGTCATGAAGGCTGAGATCGACGACCTCAACGCCAGCATGGAGACGGTGCAGAAGTCCAAGGTGAGGTGGGGGGACCCCCCCCCCGAGTCACAGGGATGTGCCCCAGCATCTGGCTGCTTCACACATATTCCCCAAGCCCCCAGCACGCCCGGGGCATGTTCTAGATGTTGTGAAGGCAATCGAGATGAGCCTGTCACAGATCCCTCAGCAAGGTGTATAACCTTGGCCAAGTTCATAATCTAACTGTGCTCTTCTGTAAAATGGAGATAATAATAATCCCTGCTTCACAGAGCTGTTGTGAGGGCTTCAACAGTTCCTGGCACATAAGAAAAGATCAATAAATGTGACAGACTAGGAAGAGTGACAACAGAAATGCATGCATCACCATAATGAAAAAGTGATACATGGCAAGAAGGAAAAGCGAGTAAGCCATTCAACACGCATTTATCAAGCAGCTGCCACAGAAAGAGCCTTCTTGTGACATGAGGGAAAGGGGGCTCCAAGGGTGAGCAAGGATGATGCTTTGGGGTCCCTGGCTCAGCCAACCAGAATCTCCAAACTTCAGACACTCATGAGGCATCTTCACAGTTCCCATTTTATCCGCACACCCTGGAACTAAGGCTAGTATTTTTTTCTTAAATTGGCCCATTGCATTTTCTTACTGGGTGAGGTCCTCAGGGGTCCGGAGTGGCTAGAAAAGGGGGATGAGCCAGAGAGTGAGGGTCTGTGTGCCAACCCAAAGACTCTAAGTTTATGTATAGAAATGATAAGGTGGGGCAGGGCGAGGGGGATCGGGGGAGATGGTTCTGAGATAGGCACGTTCTAGAAGGACGAGGGAGGTAGTCTAGGAGGCTGCACTAGGGGAACCCAGGTGGAAAGCAGGGAGGGTTTGGCCTGGCTTCTCCATTTCCCCACTGGGTACATCTTCCTTGAGCAGATGAATGCCGAGGCCCACATCCGAAAGCTGGAAGACAGTTTAGCAGAAGCCAACGCCAAGGTGGCTGAGCTGGAGCGAAACCAGGCAGAAATCAATGCCATCAGGACCCGCCTGCAAGGTGAGCATGCCTCTCCCTGCAGCTTCCCGAGGAACAGTGTGTGGAACAGAACAGGGATGCTCAAGGAAACCGAAAGAGTACCCATGTCCTCTTCCCGGAGCTTTCTCAGCCTTGGAAACTTCACACCCGCTGTGATGAGACAGGAGATCTGATTCCACCCATGGAGTGCCCCAAGCAGCATCTTTGCAACATAAAACAAGTGACACTATTCAAAGCATTTCCCTATCAGTTGTCTCAACCACCCTGCAAGATCAGCAGGAGGGGCGGTAGACAAAATTCAGTTTTTAAACATTTTAAAACATGACCCACATATTAAGAGCAAACATGTGTCACCAGTAAGGGAGCCAGAACATGGTGAACTTGCCCTCAAGGGGCATTTGAAGGACAGAGACTTACAGTCATTTGGGGGAAGGGAGGCTTCAATAACTTTGCTAAGTTAGACGCAGAACAGGTTAATGTCCTACCACACAGTAATACTGCAACCTCTTGGTTTGGTTTTGTTTTTTACCAGAAGAAATCCTTTGCATCCTAGGACAAAAATAATTTGTGACTTGTCACTATTCACTTAACACCTAACCTTGCAGAGGCTGGGCCCTCACAGACACGTACTCCCTGAGAGAAGTAAACACTCCTCAGGCCAGTTAGACCACGTTGCAGTGTGACCCCAGAGAACCCGCTGGCATCCTTTGGCCTTATTTCCCGCATCCTGAATACTTTCTAAAATCAATATTCCCTTTGATGGATAAGAAAAGTGAAGCTCAGCGGGACGAGGTAACTTGCCACAAAACCAGAATGACTTACAGGGCAGGACTCAAGCTCGCTCGTGCTCTCTGGCTCATGCACGTCTTCCTGGCCTCCGGCCCCCACAATCAGTTCACAGATGACAGGAGCATAGGTTGTGGGACCGTGACAATTACATTTTCAAAGTAAAGGCTCTCTGCCCCACTGTTTCCTTTAAACTTCCTTGCAGGATCTTGTGCCGGGGCTGGGACTTCGTTATCTGGAGCCCTGTACCCCATGCAAGACACCTGGATGTCAGCAATGTTTGGACAACTGCTCCCCTCCTGGGCTCGCTTACTTTAGGCAGCCGGCAATGGTTCACCATTGCTCCCCCTTCCAGCCCACTTGGCCAAGTCATCATATTTATTGGGTACTTTGAGAACAATGCACTGGGATAGCTTAGGATCTGGCTGGGGAGCCAGTTTTTCATCCACTATTTCTCCCATTCCCCTTCCTGCCCAGCTGAAAATGGTGAACTGAGCCGGGAGTATGAAGAATCACAGAGCCGGCTCAATCAAATCCTGCGGATAAAGACATCACTGACGTCGCAGGTGGACGATTACAAGAGGCAGCTGGATGAAGAATCCAAGGTTTGTTTGGTGATGGGGTGGGGGCGATAGAGCTACCTTCCTGAAGAAAGTTACAGGTTATGAAGATGTAGAAGGAACATGAAAAGTGGTACCTAGGGGCACCTGGGTGGCTCAGTTGGTTAAGCGTCCAACTTCGGCTCAGGTCGTGATCTTGTGGTTTGTGACCTCGAGCCCCACGTCGGGCTCTGTGCTGACAGCTTGGAGCCTGGAGCCTGCTTTGGATTCTGTGTCTCCTTCTCTCTCTGCCCCTCCCCTGCTCATGCTCTGTCTCTCTCTGTCTCAAAAATAAATAAAAAACATTAAAAAATAATAATTAAAAAAAAATTTTTTTTTTTAAAGAAAAGTGGTGCCTAGGTGGCTCAGTTGGTTGAGCATCCGACTTCAGCTCAGGCTATTATCTAGTGTTTGTGAGTTCGAGCCCTGCATTAGGCTCACTGCTGTCGGTGCAGAGACTGCTTCAGATCCTCTGTCCCCTTCTTTCTCTGCCCCTCCCTGGCTCATGCTTGCTCTCTCTCGCTGGCTCTCTCTCAAAAATGAATAAAAGCATTAAAAAAAATTTTTAAGTCAACTACAAAACTGTAATATGCTACATGTATGACTAAATGAAAATGATGAACTCCCATATCCTCATGGACAGTAATTGGAACAAAATGAGGAAAATAAACCCTGATGGCCTGGGTTGTAGAATCGGTGTCCTTTCCCCCCTTCACTTGCTGCACTGTCAATCCAATGCTGCGGATGTCTAAGCAATGGCCCTGGGGTCCACAGAGACCAGCGGGGCCTCTGACGGCCTCCGTTGGTCCCCACAGTCTCGCAGCACGGCCATGGTGAGTCTTGCCAACACGAAGCATGACCTGGACCTGGTGAAGGAGCAGCTGGAGGAGGAGCAGGGAGGCAAGTCAGAGCTGCAGCGCCTCGTGTCCAAGCTCAACACTGAGGTGACCACCTGGAGGACCAAGTATGAGACAGATGCCATCCAGAGGACCGAGGAGCTGGAGGAGACCAAGTGAGTGTGACCCTGTGCCAGAGAGCTGGGAAGGCTGGGGTGTGGGTGGTGCTGGTGGTCTGACCACATCAGACACTTGCTGAGGCCAGGGTCACGTCCAGGAGAAAGCAGTTCACAGGCTCCTCTTAAAATTAAAAAAAAAATTTTTTTTAATGTTTATTTATTTCTGACAGAGATAGAAAGAGAGAGACAGAGCATGAGCGGGGGAGGGACAGAGAGAGAGGGAGACAGAATCCGAAGCAGGCTCCAGGCTCCGAGCTGTCAGCACAGAGCCCGACGCGGGGCTCGAACTCACAGACCGCGAGATCATGACCTGAGCCAAAGTCAGATTCTCAACCGACTGAGCCACCCAGGCGCCCCCTCTTAAAATTTTCTTTAATGTTTATTTACTTTTGAGGGAGAGAGAAACAGAGTGTGAGTGGGGAAGGGGCAGACAGGGAGACACAGACATCCATGCGGGCTCCAGGCTCTGAGCTGTCTGCACAGAGCCTGATGTGGGGCTCGAACTGATGAACTGTGACATCATGACCTGAGCACAGGCTCCTCTTAAAGTGGGGGCCGGGGGGGATGCGTGTCTAGATAGGAGAGCCCACTTTGTGCCCTTAGCAAAGTAGCCACTGTCAGCCTTTGGGTTCCATCCTCAAGGATTTCTACATGTCAGCATGAAAGTGCTCAGGCTCCTGCAAGGAAGTCAAGAACAGGGCCTCCACCTCCAGGCAGGGTTTCTCTGCCCTTAAAGTGCTCAGGAAGCTTCCACAGGTCTGCTAGGTCTGGGGTGGGGCCTCTGGGCGATGTTGGGAGGGCTCAGACCACACTCCCAAAGGTCCTCACTCTGCTGGTTCCCCAGCTCTGTGCTATATGCCCTCAAAGCTTGCAAGCCTTCTTCCTCATTTGCAAACTAGAGTGGTGGACATTCTGCCTGATGGGCCTGAGGAAGTAAGAGTGGACACGTGAATGTGGCTCAGAGCCACCTTCTTGTAGAACAGGCTGGCTTGCTTGCCCATGGGAAGCCCTGCATGTGAGCCACCAGGCACCAGGCAGGGAGGGTACCCCGGCCTGCTGGCCTGTCTTGCTCGCCCCCTGGAAATTTGTGGCGACATGACAGTGATAAGCACAGAGCCCTCCAGCTGACGTAAATCTCTTATCAGAAGGTCTTCATACATTGAGCCTAAATCTGCCTTCCTGTAGCCTCCAGCTCCTGAGCTCTGGCCCTTTTCTATTTTCTGCTGAGAGCAGCCAGCAGCTGCCTGGTCCCACCCCAAAGCTCACTCTAGATCTCAATCCCTCACCTCTCTCTGCCTGGACCTTCTTCCCCAGACACCCACAGGGTCCTTGCCCTCCTCTCCCTCCGGCCTCCGCTCATGTGTTCCCCTCCCTGCTTTACTTTCTCCGTGGTGCTTCTGTCTCTAGGTCTATCCCTCGTCTAGAACAGATGTTTTGTGAAGGCAGGAGTCTTAGTCTGTTTTTATTCAATGCTGTTTTTCGAACGCCTGTAACGATACCTGACAGAGTAGAAACAATACATAATTGTTGGATCGATGGATGGATGGATGGATGGATGGACAGACAGACAGTGGTTGCTTTCCTCTAATACTCTCCATTTTGTCTGCATCTTCTCCACTGTGACCCCAGAGCTCAGGACCACAAACACAGCCCCCTAGCCCATGGGCTTCTATGTTTCCTTGATGGCCTCTCTTGCCCTCACCCACAGGAGGAAACTGGCCGCCAGACTCCAGGAAGCAGAAGAGACAGCCGAAGCCGCCCAGGCCAGGGCTGCCTCCCTTGAGAAAAATAAACAGCGACTCCAGGCAGAAATCGAGGACCTCACCATCGACTTGGAGAAGGTCAGGGGGTCAAAATGTTCGAAGGCTGCCTATTTGCTGGGTCCAAGGGACCCCAGGGAGCTGTTGGAAACTGTCACATGTCTGGGCTTCCCAAGAAAAAACAGGTGGCCCAACAGGATGGAGCACAGGGTCTGTATTCCGGCCCACTGAACACAGGCTCTCGCCTGCAAATGTGTTTATACACTCATAATTCTGCAATCTTAACACCCAACAGGTCGCTATTCAAATAGCTCTGTGGTGAGGACAAAACGGTCCCAGGAAGTCATGCAACCTATTGTCTCTGTTCCCCTTTTCCTCACACAAACCACATAGCACACACTTTGTGTGGCTAAACATTCCTGTTTGCATCCCTGGTTCAGACTGATTTGCCAGACTTCAGCCAAATTAAGTAAGATTTCAACTGGTACACAGGAACCTGGTCTTGGTGTTTCAGGGCAACTGCTTCATGCCAGTGGTGAGGGGCAGAGGGGCATATCCATGTGAGAGGCTTCGGGAAAATAGCCCCAAAACCTGAAAAGGTTTTGCTCCTCCAAAATTAAGAAATGAAGCAGAAATTTACAAAATCAAGTATTGCACAGCAATAAATACATAGTTGCTGGAGTGCCTGGGTGGCTCAGTCGGTTAAGCAACCAACTTCGGCACAGGTCATGTCACAGTTCGTGAGTTGGAGCCCCACATAGGGCTCTGGCTGACAGCTCAGAGCCTGGAGCCTGCTTCAGATTCTGTGTCTCTCTCACTCTCTCTCTCTGCCCCTCCCCAGCTTACGCTCTGTCTCTCTCTCTCTCTCTCAAAAAATAAACATTAAAAAATAAATACATAGTTGCTGGACACTTATGAAAAGGAGGAAAGGTCTATGAAAAATAAGGTCTGAAAATAATCAGCTTTGATTCACAAGAAAAATAACACCAAACCCATCTCTGAGTTGGACAATGACATGTAACAGGTATTAGTAAGTCATAGAGAAAAATGTTACAGGGAGTTGGGTGAATGTTCTAAATCTGGGAAGGCCACTGTGGCCCAGATCCCTCATCATACACCTAAGAAAGTCCTAGCCTGGGAAGATGAAATGGACTGCCCAAGGTCACATATCTAGTAGTAGGAGTTTTAGAACTGGAGGGTAACTCTTTCCAGGCTCCTTGCCCTGTGCTTGTGCTATAAATGTTGAATTATATCCCAATCCCCAAGAAATCTGTGGTCACCAGAGTTACTGGGGAGGGCTGGGGAAGGCAGGGAGGAGGGCAGAAGCAGAGGAAGGGGCTGGAGAGTCAGAAACCCCGGAGACCATCATCCCCACCTCTCCCCAGGCCAACGCTGCGGCTGCTGCCCTGGACAAGAAGCAGCGAGTCTTTGACAAGATGCTGGCCGAGTGGCAGCAGAAGTGCGAAGAGCTACAGGTGGAGGTGGACAGTGCGCAGAAGGAGTGCCGCATGTACATGACCGAGAGCTTCAAGATCAAGACCGCCTATGAGGAGTCCCTGGAGCACCTTGAGTCGGTGAAGAAGGAGAACAAGACTCTGCAGGGTGAGTCTGAGGGCAGGGACAAAGACCCAGGCAGGGCCTCCCTCCTCCTGAGCGCATCACATGTTTGAGTACCTGGCACATAGTAGGTACACACAATAAATGCCAACTGCCTGGCAAGCAATTTGTAGAAGCACTTGGGCACTCAGCAACATGACTTTGAGCAGGTGAGTTACTTAACCTTTCTGTGCCTCAGTTTCCTCATCTGTAAATTGGGGAAATAATAATGTCTTCCTTGTAAGGTTGAGACAGTTGGAATAAGATAAAATGTGTAAAATCTTCACTGAGTAGAGTAGCTGGCAGAAATGAGGACTTAACAGATTTTAAGTATTGAGCCCTTACATCTGTCCTATGCACACAACATATACACATGGAAGATTTCTTACGTATAGGAGTCCCATGCTGGAACTCCGTTCTGTTGGATGTTGTTTGAAAATTGGTGCCTATCTGTTGAAGAATGTTTTGCTATACAGGGATTTGACTGCATTAATAAGTTTTTATGGCAGGTACACATTTCTAACCACAAAATCAGTTGTGTAAGATAGGTCAGGGTTTTTTGTTGTTGTTGTTGTTTTGTTTTTTTTGTTTGTTTGTTTTCAAGAACTGTTCTGCTGAGCAGCAAAAATCTCAGTCAACACAGGGTTTCCTCAATTCAGGTTAGGTGCCTGATGTAGGGTCACTGTAATGGAGGGTAGAGGCAGATGGTCCCTGATTGTCCCCCAAACCTGCCCAAGGTCCTATGAGTCCCTCCCTGGGGAGTTGTCGGTTCACAGGGGATAATCTCAAGAGCCCAGCATGTGAGGTATGAAGGCTCTGCTTCTGTAGTCTCAAAAGTGTGAATACTAAAGGTCTTAAATATAAATACCTGAGTTAAGATAGGGGAGAAACAACCAGAACACCCAGATCAAGGTTGCCTGGACTAGGAGAGGACAGAAAATAGGAGGGGGTTGCTGATTAGGTTCTGCTGAAGGTCCCAGGGCGCTGCCTCCTCCCTTAACCCCCATCCCACCTCCAACTCCTGGTGCAGATGAGAAAGCTCCCCGGTAACCTGGGAGTTAAGAGCAGAGGAATATGCACTTCACCTGGCTCGTGAAGCATAGGTGGGAACAAACCCCAGTCAGGGGCACCTGGGTGGCTCAGTCAGTTAAGCATCCAACTTCAGCTCAGATCATGATCTTGTGGCTCATGAGTTCAGGCCCTGTGTTGGGCTCTGGGCTGACAGCTCAGAGCTTGGAGCCTGTTTTGGATTTCTGTGTCTCCCTCTCTCTCTTCCCCTCCCCTTCTCTCTTTCTCTCTCTCTCTCTCTCTCTCTCTCTCTCTCTCCCTCAAAAAATAATTTTTTTTTAATTAAAAAGAAATTAAGTAAAGTAGTCCCAGCCTGGTGGGAGCGACGGAGGAGAATGGCCAAGCAGCTTACTTGGGCTGAAAGGGTGTGAGGTACCATCACAGCATTCCTCATGATCCCAGAGCAGTGCAGTAGAGAATGTTCTGGAAACAGCCACTATGTCCAGGACAGACGACAGGAAGCCATGTGGGCTACGAGTGTGTCTGTGACATCAGCACAGATGGACCCCAACAGCTGAGACTTAGATGATGCCCCCAGTGCTTTCCACTCTACCTGGAACTTAGAAACCCAACCAGGAAGATATTGGATTAAATGAGATTTTTCTGAACTCAGGGAGGCTTGATGTAGGAATGGAGTTTGGTCATGGATTAGTCAAGGTAGTCACATTTCTCGGACACCTCTGGTTGCGGCTGACATTTATGGCTGCTCCAAGGTGCTGGGTGGGTACCTGGGAGCTCCTCTGGGTGGGTAACAGGTCTCCCAACTGAGGAAGGAGATCAGAAAGGCTCTACTCCTCCACCTTTTCTTGGTTTTCAGACCTGGTGGCGGGGATGCAGAGGGGGAGAAAGGGTCTGAGAAAGGAAAGCCTGGAGTTTAGGCCTAATGGGCCTGGGGAGTCCTGGGCACTGGCCCACCAAGCTGTTTAGTGCTTACCCACTCTTCTGTGGGCCTCAGCCTCTCATCTGTAAAATGAGGAGCTTGAACTCACTGTTCTCCAATGCCCAAGCCCTGATGCTCCATGAGTCTACGACTTGGAGCATATTGTTTCTCTTTGGATACAGTGAGGCTAGGAGTGCCTGCTTCTGCCCTGATGTAAGAATGTCTGTGTCACATGCCATGGCCCTGGGAAGCTGGTGGTCCTCATGTGCCTTATTAACGAGAATATTCCTTTCTCAGAGGAGATAAAGGAACTGATTGATCAGCTGGGTGAGGGAGGACGGAGTGTGCATGAGCTGCAGAAGTTGAAGAAAAAATTGGAGATTGAGAAAGAAGAACTCCAGGTGGCCCTGGAGGAAGCAGAATCTTCCCTGGAGGTAACCATGTGGCCATCACCTTGGAGGCTGGACCCTTGGCCAGGGACTATGCACCTACTTGGCCAGAAAGGCTGATGTTTATATTCCTGGCAGGTTGAAGAGAGCAAGGTGATTCGAATTCAGCTGGAACTGGCTCAGGTTAAAGCTGACATCGACCGGAGAATCCACGAGAAAGAAGAGGAATTTGAAGCTACGAGGTATGGGGCTGAGGTGATGGGAGGCTGACTTTGGGTAGCATTGACGGGCCTCTGCCACCTACTAGTCATCTGACCTTGGGCAATTTAGGTGAATACTCTGAAACATAGTACTTCAGTGATCACAAAACACCATGGGATAATTAATCATCATCATCATCATCATCATCATCATCCAAAAATGGGCAAAGGACTTTAACAGACATTTCTCCAAGGAAGATATACAAATGGCCACTAAGCACATGGGAAGATGCTCACTACCACTAGTCATGAGGGAAATGCAAATCAAAACTACAAGGAGATACCACCTCACACCCATTAGGATGGCTGCCATCCAAAACGCAAGAAATAACAAGTGTTGGTGAGGATGTAGAGAAACTGGAACGTTTGTGCACTGTTGGTGGGAATGTAAAATGGTACAGCCGATGTGAAAGCCAGTATACAGGTTCCTCAAAAAATTTAAAATAGAATTACCGTATGATCCAGCAATTCTACTTCTGAATATTTACCCAAAAGAACTGAAAGCAGGGTCTTGGAGAGATACTTGTATACCATGTTCATAGCATTATTCAGAAGAGCTGTGGCATGAAAGCAACCCAAGTCCACTGACAAAGGAATGGATAAACAAAATGTGGTCTCTACACACAGTGCAAATTTATCCAGCCTTCACAAGCAAGGAAATTCAGACACCTGCTACAACATGGGTGAACCCTGAGGACATTATAACTGAGTGAAAAAAGCCAGTCACAAAAAGACAGATACTGCATGGTTCTACCTACAGGAGGAAGTACTTAGACCAGTCACAATCACAGAAACGGAAAGCAGAATAGTAGTTGCCAGGGGCCAGGGGAAAGTGGGATATTGGGGAGTTAGTGTTTCATGGGAACATGGTTTAGTTTTATCAGATGCAAAGAGTTCTGGAGACAGGCAGTGCCAGTAGAAGCACAGCATGAGGTATGTGTTTAATACCACGGGACGGCACACTTCAAAATGGCTAACATAGGACATTTTACGTAATGCATATTTTCCCACAATAAAAAAAAAATCAGAAAGCCCCCCTGTGAGATGGATGCAGTTGCCCCATCTGACAGATGTGAATGACGATAGCTTCTCGTCACCCCTCTCAGGGGTGGTGAAGATTAACTGAGATGATAAATATGAAATTACTCCGTAACCTGCAAAGCCACACAGATATAAATTACTACGAACATTCATGAACCCTCAGAAAACAACTACCACGTCATGGAAAAGAACTGATCTGCTGGGTGCTGGATTTGGAGATTTCTTTTTAATTCAGTGTCCACTGTTGCTGCCTGAGGTTCCAATAAGTTTTGGACTCAGCACTAAGTTTTTGTTTACAGAAATATGATTTGTTGTGATTCTGAGAAGAATTGCACACATGAGTTGCACACATTTGCAACTATCCACATTGGCATCTTGCCTAAACTGCCTGCCTGAAATCTTCCTGCACTATTGCTTCCTGAGTTTACAACATCCCCCACAATCACCCCTAACAAAGCTGCAGGCAGAGCCACTGGAGGGAGAAGCCCCATGACTCTGCAGCCATTAGAATAAACCCTAAATATCTAGCTATATGCCACTATGTGGCGTGGCGGGGGGAGGGGAGGAGAGAGAGTTTGCAACAGATTGGAGATATAATTTACATAGTTTGCCCATGACGAGGGAAAAATTCAATGGTTCTCAGTTGTGCAATTATCACTGCAATTTTAGAACATTTTCATCACTCCCCCAAAGAAACCCCATATCCTTTTGCAGTGTTGCCCCATTTCTCCCCACCACCCCCACTCCCAGACCTAGACAACAACTAATCTAGCCAACAACTTTCTCTGGATTTGCCTATCCTGGACATCCCATATAAATGGAATCCTACAATATGTGGTCCTTTGTGACTGGCTTCTTTCACTTGGCATCATGTTTTCAAGCTTCATCCATGTTGGAGCAAGTGTAAGTATTTCATTCCTTTTTATTCCTGAATACTATGCCATAGTTTGGACAGATCCCATTTTGTTTATCTATTTTATCTATTTATCTATTCATCTATTCATCAGTTGATGGACATTTGGGTTGTTTTCACCTTTTGGCCACTATGGATAATGCCACTATGAGCATCCATATACAAGTTTTTGTTTAGATAGAGGTTTACATTTCTCTTGGGTATGTACCTAGGACTAGAAGTTCCGGTAATATGTTCACTCTGTGTTTAACTTTTTGCAGAATGGTCAGATTCTTCTCCAAAGCAGTTGTACTATTTTACATTCTCAGGGTTATAAGGGCTGTAGGGTCTCCAGATCTTCTCTTAACATTTTATCATTACCTTTTTTTATCCTAGCCAACCTAGTGTATGGTAGTATCTCACTGTGGTTTAGAACAGTATTTCCATTATAGCTAATGATGCTGAGCACCTTTTTAAGTTGTTTTTTTTTTTTTTTAAGTTTCTTTGAGAGAGAAAGAGAGAGCACGCATCAGCACAGAGCCTGATGCAGGGCTCAAACCTACGAATCATGAGATCGTGACCTGAGCTGAAATCAAGAGTTGGATGCTTAACCAACTGAGCCACCCAGCTGCTCCTGCTAAGCATCTTTGATGTGCTTATTGGCCACTTCTCTATATTGCCTGGAAAAATGTCTATTCTAATCCTTGGCCCATTTTAAAAACTAGGTTGTCTTTCTACTGTTGAGTTGTAAGAGTTCTTTAAATATTCTGAATACTAGACCCATCCTTTATCAGATATGTAATTTGCAAATATTTTCACCCATTCTGTGAGTTGCCTTTTCAGTTTCTTAATAATATCCTCTGAAGCACAAATGTTTTTAAATTTGATGAAGTCTATGTACCTGTTTTTTTCTTTGGTAGCCTGTATTTTAGGTGTCATATCTAAAAAACTCTTTCCCTAATTTAGTCACAAAGATTCTTGCCTATTTTTCCTAGATGAGATCAGAGTTTTACAGTTTTAGCTCTTACATTTAGGTCTTTGGTCCATTTTGAGTTAATTTTTGTGTAAGGTATGAGGTAGGGGTCCAACTTCATTCTTTTGCATGTGGATATCCAGTTGTCCCAGAACTACTTTCTGGAAAGACTGCTCTCTCCCTATTGAATGGTCTCAGCATCCTTGTTGAAAATGAATTGGCTTGGGTTTATTTCTGGATTCCCAATTCTATTCCATTCATCTATAGGTCTATCCTTATGCCATGACCACAATGTCTTGATTACTGTGGCTTTGAAATTGGGAAGTGTGAGTCCTCTACCTTGTTGTTCTTTTTCTAGATTATTTTGGTTATTCTGGGTCCCTTGCATTTCTATATAAATTTTAGGATCAGCCTGTCAATTTCTGCAAAGAAATCAGCTGGCATTTTGATACTGACTGCACCGAATCCCACCTTCACAACATTATATCTTCCAATCCATGAACATGAATGTCCTTCCATTTATTTAGACCTTTATTTTTTCAACATGTTTTATAGTTTTTTTCTTGTATTTATTTTTTAAGTCAAATTGAACAAAAATTCTGTTCACTTTTGAGAATGTCATGATACCTTCTCCCATGTCTAGAAATTGACTACATCTCAGAGTGCTATAAATCCAGCAATGTGCCTACACAACAGAAGGTGTGCAGGGGTAGAGCAGAGGTGAACATCACAGACAAGGGGCAGGTGACAGGATCTTTTCATGCTAGCCATTTATTTCCCTCAATGAAACAAATATTTTTTGAACATGTAAATTGCCTCCTCTAGTCTCCTTCTATGGAGGGTTTTATGAAAATGCTCATTATACTGATTACAATATAACTAAATATATTAAATACAATCAATCAATAACTGCTGTTTTACAGAGAGACAAGCTTTGGCTTGTATAGCCAAAGCTCACATTTTCTAATTAAAAAAACAAAAACAAAACAGCTAGTATTTGGGTTTGAATCCTGTCTCTGTCATGGGCTAAACCTTTGGCATGTTTTTCATCATCTTGGAGCCTCAGTTTCCTTGCAGGGATATTCTGCATGTTGAATGAATTGAGATCACAAAAGATATGAGGTAAACATTGACCTTCTGTGTCCTTTCCCAAAGCACACACTCCCCCACTTAAATGCTTTAAGGGAAGATACACTCTAATTTCAAATATGGTGGCCATAAGCATGTTGATGCTCACAGACCTCTTAACTAGGGAGGTTTAGCACAGCCTGACCAGCGGGCCCAGTATGCCAAGGTCTTCTCTGATTGCACTTGCAGGAAGAACCACCAGCGGGCAATCGAGTCCTTGCAGGCCAGCCTGGAGGCAGAGGCCAAGGGCCGGGCAGAGGCACTTCGGCTCAAGAAGAAGATGGAGACGGACCTGAATGAGATGGAAATCCAGCTGGACCACGCCAACAAGAACAACAGCGAACTTGTAAAGACCCTGAAAAGGCTGCAACAGCAAATCAAGGTAGCAATCTGGGACCTAATCACAAAGTAAGCCATCCCCAAGCTTGCAGGTCCAGGAAGCTAACTTCATGCATGTCTGCAGCTAGGAGAAAAGCATGAAAGTGGCAGCATGGGGTGGCTGGAAGTCTAGGGAACAGGACACTTGGGGACTATCTATATGAGAGGCCCCAACCACCTAAGTCCATACCATGGACCACTAAAAAGAGGGAAGAAAGAAGGAAAACAGAAAGTTGGGCCTGTCTTGGTTCTTAAAATCATTTGACTTATTATAAGTGAATTCAGGACAGAAAAACAAAGAACATAGTAAATACTTATATGCCCACCACTCATCTTAAGAAAAAAACACAAATAGAATTGAAGTCTTCCTTTATTGCTATCACTGGTCTTTAAAGCATCTGTAGCTGGATCCATGCATTCAACATACATTTTATTAGAGACCTGCCCAGCGTAGGCACTGTATTAGGTGTTAGAGGTACAAGAATGTATATAATAAACAGACATCCCTGCAGATAGACAATAAACAACACATAAATAAAACTGTAGTATTAAAAACGGCGATACGTGCTACAGAGAAACAACCAGATAGGAGAAGGGAGATGTGGGTTAGCCAGTGGGGGTGTAATGGTCAAGATCACTGAGGAAGGCCTCGGTGAGAAGGGCCTGCTGGAAACTCAAGGTGCTCTGTCCTCAGAAAAGCCTTGACCTTATGGTTACCTCTCACTGGACAAATTCTGGGGACGCTTGGGCCCTGGCCAGCTAGGCCGCAACCAGACTGGGAACTCCCCCAGCGCAGATCGATACCTTCCACTCTCCTCCTCTGTGGCCTCGAACTCCCCAGCCAGACCCCAGCTCCCTGCTGAGCCCAGACCATGCCAGGGTCCGGGAGATGGGCTCAGGCCGGGTCCTCTGGCCCCCCCAGGACCTGCAGATGCAGATGGACGAGGATGCCCGGCAGCACGAGGAGCTGCGGGAGCAGTACAACCTGCAGGAGCGGCGCCTGAGCCTGCTGCAGACGGAGCTGGAGGAGGTGCGCGCGGGCCTGGAGGGCAGCGAGCGCTCCCGCAAGCTGCTGGAGCAGGAGGTGGTAGAGATCACCGAGCGGCACAACGAGGTCAACATCCAGGTAAGATGGCGGCTTCCTGGGAGTGGGGGGGGGGGGGGGTCTACGCAGACTCACACTTGGCGTGTGGGGGCAGGGCCAGGATGGTGCCCAAACCCTGTGGGCTCCCCTCAAAACTCAAAGGCAGATGGTGTCCCCACTTGGGAAATCCTCAGAACTCACCTGCAGAGACTTCTTTTGTTATGGCAAAAACCCCCGTAACATAAAATGTACCATTCTTAACCATTTTTAGTGCACACACAGTGTGTGAACTATATGTACATTGTTGTGCAGAGCTTTCAAAGACAGGCTCCTAGACTCTCTCCCTTGGAGACTGTGATCCAGAATCTGGTCTGTGGTGGGACTCCAGAAATTTAAACTTTTGGATCTAAACTCCTCAGGAGATTCTGATGATTTAGCCAACTTTAAGGACTGCCATTACCTTCAGTGTCACTGAGGATAGAACTTCAGAACTAGAAGGGATCTAGAATATTCCAAAGTCGAGGAGCACCTGGGTGGCTCAGTCAGTTAAATTAAGCCTGACTCTTAATCTCCAGTCAGGTCTTGATCTCAGGGTTGTGAGTTCAAGCCATGCACTGGGCTCCCTGCTGGGCATGGAGCCTACTTAAAAAAAAAAAAAAAAAAAAAAAAAAAAAAACAGTAAATAAAAACAAAGTCTGACATTCATTTTACAAATGAAAAACCGTGACCCAGAGAGTTAAGTGGCTTATGTGTGGTCAAAAAAGGGGACCCTTATCTACCAGCGGTAACACCAATACTGCTTACAGTGCAATACTTTGCCAGCACAAACTTAATTCCTACTTAGCATCTCATGTGAATTCACCAAAAGAAAAAATGTGCATAGGACATATAGAGATCACAACCCCATTTTAGAAATAAGACCGAAGCCTAGAGGTAAAGAATTTATCCACATAGGTAGAAGTACCGGGGTTGAACCTGGGTTTTCCCAGCTCTGAGTTCAGGATTGTTCTAGAGTTCCCACCCATCCCAGGCCGAAATGACGTTATTCCTGGACTCCTTGTGATACGTGTTCTGCTCTAAAACACAGAGAAAAATGCAGGGAGAGACACTTACCTCAAGCAGGGGGTCCAGGGCCATTTCCTGTTGGGGGGTTTGGCAAGTATGTCTGTGAGAGAGTTGTTTCTCTTTCCTGGACACGGGAAGGGCTGTGCAGACTTCTGCCTCATGGCAATGTCTTTATTTTCTCTTCTAGAACCAAAGCCTCCTCGTAGTCAAGCGCAAGCTGGAGTCGGATGTCCAGCGCATCTCCAACGAGCACGAGGAGCTCATCAGTGAGTTCCGCTCTGCCGACGAGAGGGCCAAGAAAGCCATGACTGATGTAAGTGTGCACGCTGCCTGGTGCTGGTGGGAGGGGGGCCCGGCCTGGGCCGCCTGTGGAGGACCAGGCCACCCTCAGCAGGGAAGGCCACTTCCTCCCCTCAAAGGTCACTGTGCAGCGCCAGCACCCTGCCAGTAGGGCTGTGGTCCTTGTCCTAAGGAGTCTGGAGGCCTTTCCGAAAAGCCAAACACATACAAGTAAGGAATAATTACAAGCTATACACGACCATGTGAGAGATCAGAGCTTGAGGCCTGGGGACATGGGTCAAAGAAGCCATCGAAAGTGGGCTTTCCTGGGCAGGTCTTTTGGCAAAGAGGAGCATTAAAGCAGCCTGAGGAGAAGCATTAGTGAAAGGAATGGGAGACATGCCCAGGTGCTCAGGGGCAGATTCAGCAGGACGTGCTGCCAGTGGTCTTGCCCCACTTCTCTTTGGGGACTCACACGACCTTGAGCGGCAGATACCACGCACCCCACTTTAAAGATGAAGGAATACAGATGCTATCGCCAGGCTTGTTGCACTTGCTTGAAATGCCAGCTCAGGACCATTGCAGGTCTTATTTGGTGCTGGGTCTCGAGAGAACAGACCCATACCCAGCATGCAGATCTTCCACGAATACTTGTGGAATGAATGCAAGAACGAGAGGGTAAAGTGACTTGCTGAAGGCCACACAGGAGCTACATGCAGACCTTCGTCTTCCTCCTCCAGATCTGCGCTACGCCCACCCTCTGTGCTGTGCCCCTGATGGAGGAGGCAGCAAAGAGTGGCTGGAGAGCCCCAGGCTGGTGGGAGTCTGTGGGACTGGGGGCCCTGGTGATGAGTGCATGAGCCTGCCTCCTCCCTGTCACTGGGAGAGACACAGGAGCATGGGGCACCCGCTCCACCAAAACCCAGCAGCACATCGGCAAGGTTCTCCTTGTCAACCACTTGGTCCTCTGGTCTCCAGAGGTCAAGGTCCCTCATCTCTCAATAGCATGGGAACCCAGCTCCAGTCCCCACTCTGCTCCCCTCCCGCAGGCCGCCCGCATGGCGGAGGAGCTCCGGCAAGAGCAGGACCACTGCATGCACCTGGAGAAAATCAAGAAGAACTACGAGATCACCATCAAAGACTTGCAGGCCAAGATGGAGGAGGCTGAGCAGCTGGCTCTGAAGGGAGGGAAGCGCACGATCATGAAACTGGAAGCCAGGGTGAGGGCGACCCCGAGGTGGGCCAGGAGGGAGAGAAGGGAGACATGGCTGGGCAGGGGCCTTTTCCCAAAGCTTCCCAAAGCACCCAGTGCTTGATGAGGAACTGGATTATTCAGATGCTAGGAAGGGAAAGGAAAATGAGAGGAGAGCTGTAATTTATTTGTACATAGGTCTCCTCTCCTCTTCCTTCTCCTGTCACCTTTCCCCCAGACTGTGCCCCCAAGCAGGGGAGCTCCCAGGATTCTTCCTCTGTCTGTTCCTAGTTTCTGTTTCCAACACTGTTCCTCCCTTACAATTTCCTTAAAACCAGCCTTGGTCTTCACCCATGGGGTGTCAGAGCTAGAGGGGCGCAGGAGGTTTGGTGACCCTGTCAGGCCCCTCCCTCCCCCACTTCCCAGAGAAGGAAATGTGAGGCTCAGAGAAAGGGACCCATCTGACTACCACAGCAGACCCATGAGGGGCAGAACCTGTGTGACCCTCCTGTCCAGGGTTTGCCTGCTCTCCTGTGGGGAAGAGGTGGATGGACATTGTCACCATGATGCCCCCACTCAAGGCCACTGAGCTCGCAAGTTCAAAACCCTGTGTTCTCACAGCCATGTCCCTCTCTTCCTCCCTCAGATCAAGGAACTAGAGACAGAGCTGGACGGTGAGCAGAAACAGCACGTGGAAACAGTGAAGACGCTGCGGAAGAATGAGCGCCGCCTCAAAGAGCTGGTCTTCCAGACGGAGGAGGACCACAAGACCAACCAGCGCATGCAGGAGCTGGTGGAGAAGCTACAGAACAAGCTGAAGATCTACAAGCGGCAGATTGAAGAGGCGGTGGGTGCTCGCCCTAACGTGTGTCCCTAACGTGCCTTCCCTTCCCAGTCCAGGTCTCAGCACCTGGTTGGCATTAACCACAGGAAAGGAATCGAGCCCTGCCGAAAGATGGCCCCTGTGAGCTTCGTGTCCATGGCACTTCATAGGTGGACTGGACACCACACACTGGAGATAAGAACACGTAGAAAATGAAAATATCCCCCAAGAACACCTGTAAGGTGTGATCTAAAACCAGGGAAAGTCTTTGCTGCCTTTGTCCTGCTTCCACTGCCCCTGGTGGCCTCTGCCAGGATAACTTCTCTCTCCTGCTCAGACCGTTAAACACAAGACCCTTCCCTTCTTTAATCCTCCGAACACAAGGCAGGAACACTGATCTTCTTAGTCTGTTTCACAGGTGAGGACATAGCCCAGAGTGGGATATTTATGTCATGTTAGCAAATGTTAAAATCAAAGTCAAATGGTTAGCAAATCATGGCTTCAAGCCTCAACCCTATACCACACGTCTGCCTACCGGCACCAGCACACCCCCACCCCCACCTTGACATAGAACTTGGACTCTGCCATTGTTTGCTGCCAGTTCTGGGGCTACTACGCTGAATCCATCAGCCACCCACACAACCAGCGCCTTTCCCAAATGGCTCGATAAAGATCAGGCTTACAGTTCATATGGTTCTAACCGAAATAGCACTGTGATTCTACTGGGAAGATAAGGGGATGGGAGCTGTGTGGTGGGGGCTGGGGAAAAATGCTAAATCCACACCTTTCATAGTGGGGCACCAGTAGCTAATGGCTAAAACTACAAATTATAGAAGCATCAACACAGCACATTTTATTTAGAAATATGGATGTCAAAGCCAAAAAAGAATCAGCTAAAAGTCCTGAAAGACTGGACTCTCACGTGTCCACGTTGAACCAACCGATAACGATGCACATTTAACCAGATTTACGCCCAGGTTTACGCCCTATTTTCCACCGTGCTTTTGCCACAGGAGGACCAGGCCAACCAGACCTTGGCTCGCTACAGAAAGACGGTGCATGAGCTGGACGACGCTGAGGAGCGGGCTGGCATGGCAGAGACCGCCCTGAACAAGCTGCGCACCAGACACCGCGTGGCCGGCAAGGGCATCACCTCCGTGGAGATCATCCAGGTGTCCAAGACAGGCTCCTCCAAAACCCTTTCTGAGGAGTGAGATTCTCCATGTTCCAGCCCACGGCCGGTAGGTATGGACTCCACTCTCGATGCCCGTGCTCCAAGCTTACCTTCCCTGCTCCCGCTTTGCTCCTTCCGACTTCTCTGCTTTCCTGTCTGCCAGGCCCTGGCCTCATGCAGTGCCAACTCCAAACCTCCCCTGTCCCTTCAGCTGCAACACGTCCCTCTCCCTCTCTGGATTCTCAAAGCCCTCGAGCGTGTGAGCTCCACCTGTGATACAGGTGCCAGCGGTCATGACACTCCTCTGTCTGGGTGGAAGCTCCTTGGAGATAATGTCTAATGCCACTTGACACTAGGCCTGGCAGACAGGTGCCAATGCTTGTTTCAGTGGAGAACCACAGGGACATTTGCAAGCCTACGGGCAGTATGTGTTCATCTTTCACATCCCCACAATATCATTATTCCTGAGGATTTCATCAATACTGGTTGAATTTAGGTTTCTAATATTAAGGAAGTAATAATTATTATTGTCCCCCAGGGGGACAACGTAAAGTAGTCCTTTCTCGTTTTCTTTAATTCAGAATCAACCGAGGAAAAAAAAAGTATAGGAGGCAAATATATAAAAGTCAAAACGCAAGTTTTACTATGTTACAATTCTAGATTGAGAATTTAATGGGTGTCCAACCTGGGCATCCTTGTGTTTTACCCCAGAATTAAAGGTACCTGCAGAACTGATCAACCACAGCCCTGCTCCATAAAGACCAACCCTTACTCCAAGGAGACAGATGACCAGGATTCATCAACCCTACAGGCAGATCCAAAAGGAGAGGCCAGATGGGGTACATGTTGACCCCGTCTTCCAAACACAGAATAAATCATTCCTCCTCCATGAGAGGAGCAAGGGAAAGATGAGGAGAGAGGCAAAGAACATTATTCTAGAGCAGTGGTTCCCCCAAAACGTGGTCCTTTTGACCAGTAGCAATATCAGCATCACCTGAGAAGTTGCTAGAAATGCAAATTCTTATGCTTCACTTCAGATTTACTGAGTCAGAAGCTACAGAGGTGGGTCCAGTGTCTGTGGTTTAATCACCCCTACAGTAATCACATGTATGATCACGTATGCTAAAACCAACACTGTAGCAGAAATCTCCCCTTACAGAAACACAGAGCTAGGGAACAGATGTTTCTCCTCCTTTTATCAGAACCAGGCACATGGTAGTAGTTTTCACTATCTTATTTACCCTATGATAAGGAGATATATAAATATCTCCATTTGTCAGGTGAGGAAAATGAGTTCAGAGAAGTTCAGTGACCTGCTCATGGTCATACGAGCCCTATGCTATGGAAAGGCAAACTGTCTTTTATTTTAATTACTCTGGAGATTGATAAGGCTGCCCTCTGTTTAGGATTAACCAGGACAACTCAAGATCAAGGACCTGGTTTAGGTCAGGAGGGAAGGGGACTGAAGTTTCTGTGTTCCGATGGTTCAACCCCCATGGATTATGGGAATTTTCTTCTGGCCTTGTGTTCAAACATGTGGGTGAATCAGCCCCCCAGTGAGGGTAAGGTTCCCCACTCTCTCTCAGTACTGGGTCACTTTGGGTTTTAGCCAAAAGTGATAACCCCACTGGCCTCTGAATTCAAGCTGAGCCTTTTCTTACCATGTGCTTAGGGAAGGAACAAAAGATAGGAAAAAATCTTTTTCTTAATTCTCTAATTCTTAAATAGTGGTAGGCTCAGGAAGTTAAGGAAACCAGAGGCTTGCCTCTGGACGAGTCCTACAATTAATGTGTAGCCATCTCCTTTCAGGGCAAAAACCCAAAAGGGGTCCCTTCTGTTGAACTCCCACTTGGTGGGGGTTACTACTCACCACCCAGACTCAGGAGATATTAGAGTCCTTCCACCTGCAAAGTCTTAGTCTCCGGTATTAGCCATCTTGTAAAACAGATTCTCTGCCCTGGCCTGGGGACTGTTAATTGCTGGGGCTTGCTGGTCCTGGTCCAACTGCTCTGTCTCCACACCATGAGGCCACAGTCCTGCCAACAAGCACCCAGAGGTGATGAGGCTCTTTTAGCCCGTCTCCCCTAGCTGGTCACAGGGCTAGATATGCCATCCGTAGCCCTGAGATGTCATAAGCAAACCAGTACATGAGTCAACACTGAGCCAAGACCCCACAAGAGTTTAGTTTTCCAAAGTGGCTTTATATTCAGTGGCACAAATACTGACCAGGCTCTGAACAGGGCCTAGGTCTGGACTCTGAGACACAGAGATGAATAATCAATAAGAAAGGACACCCTCCCTGGCAGAGCTCGGAATCTGGTGGAGAGGAAGAAGCACACATCACCACAGGGCTGTGAGCAAATGTTCTGTGATGCTGTGTTTGCATCTCACCGGGGAGGATCACAGGGGAGGAGTGACTGGTTTAACCTGAGGTGGCTGGGTGGAGCACCTTCACGGAGGATGTGACCCGTAGAAAAGCCTAAGGCGGTGCCACTCCACGAGTGGTCCCTGTTTGTCACCTGCCCAAGACAACAAAAGTACGGAAACTGAGAGGAAGCTTTTAGAAATTTTTATAACAATTGATACTGCTATGACATCCAAGTGCATGGTCAATGTATTTTATAAAAGTATTAGTTTCTGGTATTAATTAAAATAAATGAGAAAGAACAAAATGTTTAATGGAAATTAAAAAGAATGAGTAAAATTGATTGCTCACCAGATAGAGAAGGAAAGAAGAGATTTCCAGATGGAATTCATATGCCAACAGTGCAGAAGCTGGATTCATACAAGGGAACAGCATAGCTAGAGAAGAGGAGCTCAGGAAGAGGGGAGAGAAATGGGGTGAGAGATGAAGCTAGAAGCACTGCCATGTGCGAGGCTGTGAAGGGCCCTGCTGGGTACGAGTGTTCCATAATCTCCATAAGGAAATCTTGCTAATTTTTGAAATCCACGTGTGGGATGTGATGAGCAGTAGCTTTTCCTTCTTGGGAAGACATATCACAATGGCAAAACAAGCCTGCTGGCCCCTCATGAGACACCACAGGCAGGCTCATGGTGGGCACTCTGTCCCAGGGGATGGCACTCCAGCCTTCTCGATGGCCTGTATGGAGTCCAGGCCCAGTTGGGCACCTCAAGCCCAAAGATGTCTAAACCTTCACAACCTCAGGCGGAATGAACCAGCTATGACCCAATGATGGTGTCCATTATGAGGAAGGAAGCATCCTGGGGACACTGTCTTTCTATTAAGAAGGAGGCAGAGATGTCAGAACTCCTGGCTCTGGTCCACAAGGATTTTCTCAACCTCTCTCTCTTTTTTCTTTCAGGGTGATACAGATCTCAACAGCAGACCACCGAGAGGGAAAATACATGAAAACAGGAAACTGGGTATCCTGAGAATGTTTACTATGCAAAGGAAAGTATAAGCCAGAAAGAGGTGCTACAGAATAAAGATAGCTGTGGGGGGAAAGGGTTTGGGGATGTAAATACCCAGGCATCAGAGGAACTAAAATTAGTGTGGCTTCTCTGAGACTGTATCAAGATGTGCAAGCACTTGGATAACAGTAACAGTGGGTCTGTTTTAGTTGAGATCCTACATGTTCATGTCAAAGACGGAATATGTAACTGTCTGTGTGACCTGGCTGTTTCTTGAAATAATTCCTCATGTGGACAATTGTAATGCCCTGTCCCAATGCAGTTTAAATAAAAGAAACATGAAAAATAGACTAGGGATTGTTTGTAAGTGAAGAAATTTTATTTTTCTAAGGCTTCCAAACCCAAAGGCAATTTTTCAGTATGTCAGAATTCTGTTTTATCCCTATATCCTAACTCACAGGCTTACTTCTATTGGAAACCATGAAAACTATGCAGTCTTGGTGAAAAGGTGTTCTGACATATGAAGACTAACTAGGTCTCGTAAAGCCGAGAAAGCTACAGAATCCCTGAAGGGATGTTAAGATCCATCCAGGCTGATGACCCACAAGGCCCCCACATGCTCTACCTAGGCATCTCCCAGGATGTTCAGACATGGGCAAGTTCTTCCTTAAATCAAGATTTAAGTTCTTCCTTAAATCAAGCTGAGACCTGCCCCCTAGTAGTATCTTTTTTTTTTTTTTAACACTGGTTTTGATACCTAAGACCCTGCATAACAACCTCAGAGGAAGACAGTTCCCACAGTCCCTTCAAAATTTCTCTTCTCCAGGCTGAATATACCTGGGTCCTTCAACGTTCTCAAGTGTGAGAGGGTTTCCACTGTCACCTTTTAACATCCTCGACCCTGTTCCTCCCCTCACTTTCCTAGTCTTTGGAATGCAGGATTGGAAGAGATGGCACCAAGAGGGCTCCCTGCCAGTGCACAGCCCTCAGAAGGCACCTCTCTCCAACTCTCTGGAAATGGTGTCTTCCCTTGACTTTCACCACTCTGACCTCTCTCCAGTCCCCTGGCCTACGGAAATCATTATTCAGCTGGTGAAGGAAGGGATGTTAACATTCCATGGGTGACTCCCTCTCTTCACATTGGTCCATTTCAGTGCTGGCTTTCTCTAGACAGCTCCAGAGGGAACCACTTAGTTCCTTCTGTGCAAGTGGATCAAACATGGAGACACTGCCCTCTGGCGGTGGGGTCTCCAATGGCTATGTGTGAATTTTCTGGGAGACAACAAATCATAAAATCTTAGAATTACACATATCAGAATTTTAGGGTTCAAAGGGATATTCAGAGGGTGTCTAGTCCAACTCTTAGCCAATTGGAGATTCCCCTCTATAACATCCCTGAAAAAATGGTAACCCAACTTGTACCTGAACCCTTCCAGTGAGAAAAAAAGGCAGCCCGTTGCAGTTTTGACTGACATTCATGGTTCAAAATAATATTGAACCAAAATGTCTCCCTGTATTCTGCCTTCATTTTGATCTACTCTTCACCTCTGTAATTACATAAAGTAAGTCTAATTCTTATACTTTGAAGTCAGATAAATATGAGTTCCACTTTCTTTCTTTCTCATGCAGTGAGACCATGGGCAACTTAACCTATCTCACCTCCTGTTTTCTCAGCTACTAAATGAGGGATAATAACAGTATCTGCCTCTTAGGAATGTGAAGTTTAAACAAGATAACCTGGCACAGAGCCTATTATGCATAACACTTAGACACTTGCCACGTTTCTTCTAGCATTCTTTAGGACTTAACACTCAATCTCCCAAGGGAGGCTAGGCCTGGCCTACCAGTCCAGCAGCTTATAGCAACAAGCCTCTTGCTGGACAAATGCAAGGGGAATTCCATGGAATTTTAAGAACTTATCATTGTTTCCTGGTGGATGGTCTACTCATGGTCTCCCCACATTTGGAGAATTCCAGAGCAGCTCCTCACTTTGCTGGGGGAAGGGGAGGGGAGGCAGAGGAAATAGATGTAGACGGGCTCAGTGACTTGCCCAAGACCATTCAGTTAATGACAGAGCTAAACATCCTTTGTTGAGGGGGGTGAGGGAAGCTTTTAGACCCAGTATTTATGAGAGAATGGACTTCACTTAGACACACATGCTGTTTTTGCCCAAGGACATGTAATTTCAGAATGGTGCAAAAGCCTAAAAGGATATAATCTATGGCTTTGCAAAATAATAACATTAAATTAGTATCCACGATGACCAAAATCAGGGCACTGGCACCAGGTACTGCAGAGTAAATGGAGCAACAACTATTCAAATGGGTTTGCTAAATGTTTTGGACTAGCTTTCAAGGCTGTTAAATTTTGTATCGCTGATTATATTAACTCCATGCTCAGTGCGGACTGATGTGAGGCTCAGTCCACGACCCTGGGATCATGACCTGAGCTGAAATCAAGTGTCGGCCGCTCAACCGACTGAGCCACCCAGGAGCCCCTTATTTTCTGTATTTCTGATACTCTGCCATCTGTGGCCTCTCTGACCAAGGAGACACTGCCTCTCCCAGAGCTAGATAATTCTTACAGATAGAAAACGACTTTCATATAGACTAACCAATCCAGAGCCCATACTCCAAACTGCCTCCTCCATCTAGCTCTCATGTTCTAGGAGGCAATATTCCTCTGTCCTAATCATCCCAGGGCCAGATACCAAACAACTAGGAACAGCTCCTATGTTCCAGAACCTAATGAAATTATTCAAACTAGCCAATCCTAAACCTGCTCACCTCACCTCACCCATTCCTGCCCATGAAACCACAATAAAGACTCGTGTGCATGCATTCCCTCCTGGCCTACCCTGGTGCTTCCCCACATGGCCCCAAGGGGCATGACATGCCAATGCTCCTGCTTCTAGGGATGGGTCTGTGAGTATAGAAACTTCCCTCATGACGATCATTTCCATATCTGTCTTATCATATCCCATTAAAACAAATCCCAGGTACATTTAAAAACGCCAATTATCTTCCCCCTCCTCTCACTTGTGAACCAATCCTGAGTCCCTGTAGGGAAACCAGCATGTCTGGGTCTTCCCAAGGAACACATCTTTGGGTGCTTCCAGAAATCACAAAATCATCACAAAGGCCCCTTGACCCTTCTACTCATAAGCTACCAGGAACTGGGCCTGGAGATCTATTGTGAAAAGGCCAACCCTGAGTTACAGTAAAATTGCAAGACTGGAAGGAAACCTGCTGGCTATTATAAGGGACAATTCTTCCCTCTACTTCCTGAACCCTGGCTTAGACTACTGAAAACTGTACCCTGCAGCTTTGAAGCACTGATTCCATAAAACTTTTCTCTACATACATTGAAAAAAAAGTTTAAGTATAGGCAGCAAAATAGTAACCAGACATTCAGACCAAGGGGAAAAGTGTATTATGAGAGTTTAGCAATTAGAAAGGCTACTGTGGGGTTAGGTACAGGACACACGCTCAGCCCAGTCTTGGAAGATAAAGGAAGGCATTCTAGAAGAAATCATGTCTTTGCCGAAGTCTAAGGATGAGCAGGAATTAAACATAAAGGGGAGGTAGAGCATGTGGGAACGGAAGGTGGGTGTGGGGAGGACCAGCTAAGAGTGTGCTTAGTGGCAGATAGCAGCACATGAGCAACAGTGGCACAAGCAATAGAGACAATTAATGATCTTACACACCAACCCCTGCAGTCCCAGACGGTTTTGGAATTAGGTCTCCACCTTTCCACACTACTTTACCCTCAGGTCTATTAAGACAGTTGCCACAGCTCTAACCATCTTATCTTCCCACAACTATGTTTAAGACAGTAAAAAAAGAAAGACTTCGTCATCGTCATCATCCTTTTTATCAGGGACCTTATCTGTTCCCAGAAGGTCCCTAGGAAACTTCTTGAGTCCATTGGCAGAAATGGGTCACACGCCCATCCCTAAGCCCATTAGCGGCAAGCGGCAATGGGGCTGCCACGTGAGGCATGGACCAATTGTGGCTCGTTCCCCGGACTAGGGAAGGGCCTGGCTTCTCTGAGAACTACCTGAACAAAAGTAGAGATGCCAAGAGAGTAAAGGTGATGTGTAGAGAGCCACAGTGTCTGCTGCACAAAGGACATGGTGAGAGATGAAGGTGACAGAGCATGGGAGACCTTGACAACTTGTTACGGACTATGGACTTTATTTGGAGAGCAAGAGAGGTTTGTCATAATTCAATTCAGATTATGCATTGTGGGCAAGGACTACTAACAAGCAAAGTTGTGTCCCACCCACTGCATCACACCAGAAAATATATGATGTCAGTTTGTGTCACTGTTTGTGATGTTAAGTTTTGATTACTTGATTAAGGTGGTGTCCACCCCAATTGAAGAACATTTGATAAAATAATTGGTGTGGACTTTTCAAGACTGGTCAATGTTGTGAAAGGCCAAAAAAAAAAAAAAAAAGGCTAAGGAGCTATTTCATATTAGACTACAGAAATATGACAATTAAATACAACAAATGATCTTGGATTTGCTCTGGCATGAAGAAAAAGAAATTCAGGCATGCCTGGCTGGTTCAGTGAGTGGAGCATGTGACTCTTGATCTCGGGGTTGCATGTTTGAGCCCCATGTTGGGTACAGAGATTACTTAATTAAAAAAAAATCTTTAAAAAAAATTGCTAGAAAGGACATTATTGGTGAAATTTGAATACAAACTTATAACAAACTTAAAATTATGTATTATATAATTCAAGTTTTATAATTAACGTGCCAATTATTTTGATACTAAATAATAATATTAAATTTATATTAAATATCCTGAATGTGATTGTTGTATTATAGTTACGTAAGACAAGGCCCTTGTTCTTCAAGATAAATACTGAAGTGTTTAGGGCTCCTGAAGAGTCATGATGCCTGTGACTTACAAATGATTCAACAAATAATAACCACTATTATTATATGAGAGAGAAAGCAAATGTAACAAAATGCTAACATTTGGTGACTCTAAGTAAACAGGTATATTGATATTAATTATACTATTCTTGCAATCTTTCTGTAGGTTTGAAAGCTTTTCGGGGGAGGGGGTAAGAAATACAGATGTGATTGATGTGACATGACTTGGTAACTAACTGCCTGAGAACCAGTAATCAATCTGTGGTAGATCATGACACCTTGAAGCGAGACGTAGAGAGGAGAATAGAATCTGAGGTGGGGTGGGGACGAGAAATAACAGGTTTTATATATTTTGAATTGGAATGGGAGCTGAAGGACATCAGATGGAGAAACTCAGTGGTTGTCAGAACTATCAGAAGTCAGCTACCTCTGTATGGTAGTTGAAGCTGCGAGCCTACGGAGATCACTTAGGAAGTGTGTGCAGAGGGAGGCAGAAACTTGAATTCATCAGTAGTTGAAGTTCAGGCCGAGAGGTAGGAACCAAACAAGAACAGTTATACTCATAAGCAAACCAGCTATTTCATTCAGTCCTCTTACAAAAATATTTATCAGATTTGCAATTCTCCACCACTTTAAATTTGTTCCTGGAGAGACACTCTTTGTGTTAGTTAGTTTCCCTCCAGGTGTGGAATTACTCAACTTTTCACCATCTTCATTTGGGAGTTTGACAAAATAAGACACCCACAAATATATCTGGGATATGAGCACAGAAAAGCAAAGGTATGCTATATACTACAACTGAACTACAGTCATCCCAAGTTAATCCATTTCTGAAAATGATTCTAAGATCAAAGGAGACTATATTAGATTTCAAGTGAGAAAAGAATGCATGCATTGTCTGCCCAAAAACTCCAACCAGTTTCTCTAAATATCACTAAAACCCTCTTAAACACCCATAAAACAATTCTCCAAACATTTCCACATAATATAAACATTTTATATGTTTATATGTATCACTACCTAATTATTTAACACTTTAAATAAACACTCCATAGTGATTATATTTGCCAGTAGTATGCAATGATATGCACTATATCAGATGACAATTAAATATTCCCTTTAACCTGCAAAAAACATGTATTGCAAAGCAAATAACAATGTGATAATGTGTTAAAGAAACATAATTAGGGGCGCCTGGGTGGCTCAGTCGGTTAAGCAACCGACTTTGGCTCAGGTCACGATTTCACGGTTCATGGGTTCAAGCCCTGTGTCAGGGGGTGTGCTGTCAGTGCAGAGCCTGCTTCAGATCCCCCGTCTCCCTCTCTTTCTGCCCCTCCCCCACTTGTGCTCTGTCTCTCTCTCTCAAAAATAAATAAACATTAAAAAATTTTTGGGGCGCCTGGGTGGCGCAGTCGGTTAAGCGTCCGACTTCAGCCAGGTCACGATCTCGCGGTCCGTGAGTTCGAGCCCCGCGTCAGGCTCTGGGCTGATGGCTCGGAGCCTGGAGCCTGTTTCCGATTCTGTGTCTCCCTCTCTCTCTGCCCCTCCCCCGTTCATGCTCTGTCTCTCTCTGTCCCAAAAATAAATAAAAAACGTTGAAAAAAAAAATTAAAAAAAAAATTTTTTTAATAATAAAACAAAGATATAAATGCAATAGAATTTAGCAAAACAAAATAAAGCAATTTTTTTTTTAATTTTTAATGTTTTATTTAGGTTTTGAGAGAGAGAGAGAAAACATAAATGGGGAATGGGCAGAAAGAGAGGGGGACAGAAGATCCAAAGTGGGTTCTGAGCTGACAGCAGCTGACAGGCTGAGCTGACAGGCTGACAGCAGCGAGCCCTATGCAGGGTTCGAACTCACGAACTGCGAGATCATGACCTGAGCTGAAGTCAGATGTTCAACCAACTGAGCCACTCAGGCGCCCTAAAAATAGAGCAATTCTTAAAAATAATTACTTACCAAATGATTCTGGTAATGGAGGACTAAGGTGACAGACAACTCTCCCGCTAATGAGCACTAGAAAGGTGGAAGAATATACAAAACATCTGCTCAGAGATAAGAGAGAGCTAATCAGGTAGCCAATACAAGTCAATATCCAAAAGAAGAGAGAACATCAGAGAGTGAGCCTAGTATTTTAGGACTGCTTTACCCCAAGGACTATTTGTTGATTCCAAACCAGTTGGCTGAGAGCCCAAGCAGTACTTTTAATAGTCTATCATACTACAGAGACAAAAGATGGAGTCCAGGACCCTCCAAGGACAAAGGTCCTGGTAAACATCTATTATATTGGAGAGGGTTCTCCAGAGACACAAAACCAATAGGAGAAAGACAGAAAGAAAGACAGAAATACAGGGGCACCTGGGAGGCTCAGTTGGTTAAGCATCTGACTTGATCAAAATCAAGTTATGATCTTGCGATTCATGAGGTAGAGCCCCACATGGGGCTCTGCACTGGCAGCACGGAGCCTGCTTGGGATCCTCTGTCTCTCCTCTCTCTCTCTCTGCCTCTCTCTCTCTATCAAAATAAATAAATAAACTTAAAAATGAAAGAAAGACATGGGGCGCCTGGGTGGCTCAGTCAGTTAAGCATCCGACTTCAGCTCAGGTCATGATCTCACAGTTTATGGGTTCGAGCCCCGCGTCGGACTCTTGTGCTGACAGGTCGGAGCCTGGAGCCTGCTTCGGATTTTGTGTCTCTTTCTCTCTCTGCACCACCCCCCCCCCCACTTGTGCTCTGTCTCTCTCTGTCTCTCAAAAAATAAATAAATGTAAAAATAATAATAATAATAAAATAAATGAAAAAAGACAGGAAGAAAGGGGGAAAAAAGACTTGTAGATATAGAAATAGATACACGGTTATACAGGTAGACAGACATAAAAAGACTTTATAAAAGGAATTGGCTTATATGATTACGGAGACTAGCAAGCAAAAAATCTGCAGAGTGGATATTCTTGTTCCAGTTTGAAGGCCAAAAGCTGCTGTACAACCAGAAAGAGCCAATGTTCCAGTTCAAAGGCTGTCAGGGGGCAGGAATTCTCTCTTACTTGGGAGAGGTCAGCCTTTTGTTCTATTGAGTAGTAAACAGATGCTATTATTGGATGATGCCCACCCATATTATGGAAGACAATCTGCTTTAGAAGGTCTACCAGTCTAAAGGTCAATGCCATCCAAAAAGATCCTCACAGAAACACCCACAACAATATTTGACCAAATATCTGGGCATCCTGTGGCTCAGTCAAGTTGGCAAAATTAGCCATCACATCTGTGCTTTGGGATGGGACAATAGGAGTAAGGATGAATTAGAAGATGAACATTTTTCCCAGAGACTGAAGTCCATCTTTGAGTCATCTGGATGACCCAGAAAATTCTCAAATCCTAAAATTAGATAAAGGTGATCCCAGAAAGGGGCGCCTGGGTGGCTCAGTTGGTTAAGCGTCCAGCATCCGACTCTTGATTTTGGCTCAGGTCACATCGGGCTCTGTGTTGACAGCCCGGAGCCTACTTCAGATTCTGCCTTCCTCTCTCTCTGCCTCTCCCCTCTCGCACTCTGTCTCTGTCTCTCAAGAATAAATAAAACATTAAAAAATTTAAAAAAAGAAAATGGAGTAATAAAAAACAATCCAAGAGAAGGCAAGAAAGAGGAAAAAAAAAAACAGAATAGGCAAGACAAAAAGCACATAACAAGATGGTTGAGTTAAACTCAAATATATCAGCAATTACTTTAAGTGTAAATAGATAGATATTTCAGTTAAAAGATAAATATACTATAATAATAAATTGCAACTATATGTTGTTTATGAGCAACACATCTAAAAACATAAGGTAAGAGAATACTTATAAGTAAAAAGAGGAAAAAAAAGATATACTAGGCAAACCCTAACCCCCTCAAAAAACTGGCTATATTAATATCAGAAAAGTAAATGTTGAGAGCAAAAGCATTATTAGAAAGGAATATTTCAAGTCACTTGGCTGGCTCACTTGGTAGTCCATGGGACTCTTCATCTCAGGGTTGTGAGTTCAAGCCCCACATTAGGTGTAGAGCTTACTTGAGAAAAAAAAAGGAATATTTCATAATGATAAAATGTCCAATTCATAACACATAACAATTCTATAACATGGAGGCACCTATGATATAGCTTCAAAGTATACAAAGAAAAAATAACAGACAGTAGAAATAGACAACCCCACGATCACTTGAGAGATATTAACCCACCTTTCTTAGTAATCAAAAGAATAAGCAAGCAACAACAAATGAGTAATTAAGCTAGAAACTATGCAATTAAGACAGAAATCAATAACAAAAATATAAAACTCCCAAGTTTAGAAATTAAGAAATGCCAATTGTACACAAACTCTTTCCAAAAATTTAAGACAAAGAGTACTTCTAAGCCCATTTTATGAAGCCAGAATTACTCTAATAACCAGAAAAAAAGATTACAAGAAAAGTAAACTGCAAAACAATATCCTTCATAAGCCAAGATCTTAATTGCTAAATATTTTAAGCAATTGTTTTGACTTTGCTATTACTTTTTAAAATTTTTATTTCATTTTAGTGAGAGAGAGAATCCCAAGCAGGCTCACACTCAGTAACGGAGCCCCAAGTGGGGCTTGATCCCACAACTTTGGGATCATGACCTGAGCTGAAATCAAGAGTTGGATGTTCAACCAACTGAGCCATCCAGGCTCCCCATACTTTGCTGTTACTTTTAATAGTATGGCTTTGAGCAAGTTGCTTATAGCCTCTAAAGATTTAATTTTTTTAATTTTTTTTTTGTATGTAATCTCCACCCCCAACATGGGGCCCTAACTCAAGATCCCAAGAGCAAGAGTCACAAGCACTACCAACTGAGCAAGCCAGACGCTCTTTAAATTGCTAAATTGTTAAGAAAATTTTAGCAACTGAATGCAGTAACATATAAAAATAATAATACACCAAGAGTAAGTAGGACTGGGATGTCTGGGTGGCTCAGTCGGTTGAGCGTCCAGCTTCAGCTCAGGTCATGATCTCGCAGCTGGTGGGTTTGAGCCCCATGTCGGGCTCTGGGCTGATGGCTCAGAGCCTGGAGCCTGCTTCAGATTGTGTCTCCCTCTCTCTCTGCCCCTCCCCTACTCATGCTCTGTCTCTCTGTCAAAAACATTAAATTAAAAAAAAATTTTTTTTTAGAAAGAACTAAGTAGGACTTATCCCAACAATGCGTGTTTAGTTTAACACTCTAAAATCAATGTGTAAAACTTCTATTAAAAACATAGGAGAAAATCTATATAACCTTCGATTAGGCACAGATTTCTTAGACATGACACCAGATAAATGGACTTCCTCAAAACTAAGAACTTCCGTTCTTTGAAAGATATTAATTAAGATAATAAATGAAGAGAAGCCACAGACTGGAAGAAAACAATTGGGAAATAATACCTTGTGAGAATCAACTTGGTACAATATGTTCAAACAATAACTGCCACAATTTATTGAGTGCTTTTAATAAGCCAAGAACTGATAAGCATTTTTAAAATGTTTATTTATTTTTGAGAGAGAGTGTGAGCAGGGGAGGGGCGGGGGAGGGGGGGGGAGACACAGAGGATCTGAAGCAGGCTCTACGCTGACAGCAGAGAGCTGTACGCAGGGCTCAAACTCACAAAACTGTGAAATCATGACCAGAACAGAAACCAAGCATCAGACGCTTAACCAACTGAGCCACTCAGGCACCCTGAACTGACAGGCATTTTGTATGCGTTATTTTAATCCTAAGGACAACCCTAAGTGGTGGAAACTACTATCCTCATTTGACAGATAAACTGGGAGAAGTTGACTTGCCCAAAGTCATATGGATGATAAGCTGCAGAGTTTGAACCCAGTCCTATTTATTTCCAAAGTCAATGAATTCTCTTAAGTACTCTATCATACTATCTTTCTATTAAAATAATCTAAGTTTGCATAACAACATGGAAAAAGCATTAGAAGCAAAATGCGTTAAGAAGTGGCCTTGGCCTCCAGATTTACAGGCTAGTGAAATTAGGAAAACCATACCTGGTATTCATAAGTTTGCTTGTGTGTTTGTCTTATAAGTGTATTTGTTAAACTTTGGTGTTTATATACCATCTGAGACTATCTTATGCTTCTAGACACCCCACAAACTAACTGGTCCCATCCCTGCACTATGGGAATGAACCGAGGAAGCAGCCTAGAGTGCCAAAACTTGCATGCATTTTTCAGTCCTCTGTACTGAATTGTACAAGATCCTTTCTATAGGAAACTTTCCCTCCTTGGAACCATTTAGGACATGTCTAAAGGAGCGGGGCAATTAGGGCAATATGTAAAGCATAAGCATTATTAAGCATTAACACAGTGCATGCATTTATGCTTTTGTCCTTTTGTTTACTTGTAACTTTTATAGGCATTGATTCGATATATATTTCCAACAGCCTTTATGGTGAGTAGATGGTAGGCATTAACCCATGTAAGATACAAAATGGAGGCAGAGGGGTGCCTGGCTGGCTCAGTTGGAAGAGCATGACACTCGTGATCGTGGGGTGTGAGTTCGAGCTCCATGTTAGGTGTAGAGATTACTTTAAAAAAATAAAAATTAAAACAACAAAATAGAGGCAGATTGGCAGTGTTCACTGTTGTTCAGCTAGAGTTAAAACAAAAACCAATCTTTTTACCCTCCAAACCACATTCCAGATACTAAATCAAATCCCTCCTGAGCAGAAAGAAATCTTTAGACCTTTGCAAACAAGGAATCTTTTTGACCTACGATTGGGTACTTTCCTGATGTGTCTACACAAGCCTCTCCTCCCACTCACAACTGGTGGTAATATTGTGTTCTTTGAAGTCCCTCACTGTGTATTTCATTCATTCATAGTTTCATTCAATAAGTATTAAGTAGGACCTTACTGGTTTGAGGCACTGGGTAGTTCTGTGTATTTAAAATTATGTGTAAACTGGTCTTATCCTAGCTTCTAAGCTCCTTGAGGACGGAAAGATCTTACCCGACTCTTCTCTAATTTACTGAAATGCCTAACACAATACTTGGCACTTGGTGAGTACTCATTAAATTCTTGATGACTTGAAGTCTGACCAAATTCCAGTTCAATCCTGTTCTAATTTCAACTGAATCAATAACACAAACAAAATCATTCTGTGACAGTATCCAACCCTTCATTTCCTCCCATTTCCCATTTCTAAGTACCACCTTCCCTGGTGCTAATTTTTTAAGAGAGAATCCTCACTTGGAATACAAGATCAGTGTCCTTATGCAAGTAAAAAACAAAACACTGAAAATAACTCACCCTCCGTGGAACTCCAATTGCTCTTATAACCAGGGCATGATGGGATAATGGGAAATGCTCTGGACCTGGCTGGCATCAGGAGGCCATCCCTGGCATCGACTTGTATCAAAACCTTCAACAAGGTTTACTGATTTGCATTATTCTCATCTATCCAGATTATAAACTCCTTCGAAGAAGGAACTGTTCTTTGTAAAGTTCTAAATAAAACAGTTAATATTTTGACTCCGGATACCAATTCTACATACTTCTGGATTGGCTCATGTCAACTTGCAGACGCACGAGGAACCCTTGCTTCTACGTATGCCTTCCTTCCTATGCCAAGATAGTGTCACTGAGAGGGAAGTAATTAATTTAAAATGATCCTTCTGTTCTCTCAATCTGTCCTTCATCTCCCCAGGACCAACTTTGTCGCCATGGGGCAAAATGAAACCAATTGCTCCCAATGCAATGCTCCTTGAACAACTGGAATAACTAATCCTAGAAAACAGAGTGTGGTTCTGACATCAGGAACGGGACGAGCTCACTTGTGTGAACGTCACCTTCTAGGCAAACACTGGGGTCAAACTCGTAAACCACCAGAGGCACTCTGCTGGGGACTAGCAGTGGCTGCGAAGCCAGGAGTGCTGCTCCAGAATTTCTACTGGTTCAAGGGCGCCAAGTCTAGCTGGAAGCGGGGTTCAGGGCATTTTGTAGAAGCCAAATCTGTACAGCAAGCGCTGCCTCCACGTTTTCTTAATTTGATAAGTCTGTAGTTCACTAGCCTGTAAATCTGGAGGCCAAGGCCACTTCTTACATATTTTGCTTTTAACACTTTTTCCACGTGTTGGGGGCTTGGAGTTGATGAATCCCAACTCCTCTGTGTCGTGGCGCCACTTTGGGCGAAGGGAATACGTGATTCCGACCGAGGAAAGGTCGAGAAGTTTCCTCGGGGAGGGCCTCAGAGGTTTTCACAGTAGGAAACTGGATCTGAAGAGGGAAACTTCCCTCTGAAGGGAAAAGACTAGTCGTTCGTCGGGTCAGTGTGGCTCGAAAAGGCCTCAGTTCTCACTAATTCATCTCCTGACAAAACCACTTGTGAAAGCGCCAACGCTCCACGGTTCGGTCCGCGAGTCCGAGGAAACTTTCTGAAAAAAGAAATAAGACATCCATGCTGCTTCGCCACCACCTTGGAGCCTCTGTGTGACGCCACTGGCAAAGGGCCGCAGGAGCCCCGCTCATACGCCAGACCCTCCCCCGTCTCACCCGCTCTGGACTCGGGCCGCGCGCGCCCAAGCTGCGCGCGTGCGCAGACTGCCTGGCGGACGCGCCGCGCAGGCGCCGTGGCCATTTCCGGGATCTGTCAGCCGCTCCCTCTGGGCCCCGGTCCTCCGCCCGCGCCCGCCGGAGCCTGTTCGCGTCGACTGACCAGAGTCCGCGAATTCTCCGCTCCGAGCCGGTCCGGACTGCCCCGATCCCAGGTAAGGGACAGCAGGGCGAGCTTCTGGCCCTGTTGGCCTCCGGTGGCCCGGCCACTCCCCAGACGTTCTTGAACCCGCGGGGGCGGTGAGGCGGGGGCTTAGGCCGCGGGGCCCACAGGCTGAGGGGCGGGCCGGGTCTCCTGGCCCGGCCTCCGGAGGGGGCGGGGGATCCCGGTTCTCGGTGAGGCCGGCCGAACCCGTGGGGTCTCCACCCTTGGCTTCTCTCTAGGTTCTCCAGCTCCAGACCTCTTCCAGGGCCAGAATTAGCGGCTCCTTCTCCTGTGCTTCCGTAACCCTATTTGCACCCCTATTATGGGCATTTATCACAATCTGTAAAATTGTAGGGAATGAAATCATCCTCCCCTAGTCGAACGTCACGACGGACCGTTCCTTTCTTTAGCGTCTAGAATAGGTACTGCACCACGCGGTGAGCGACCCTGGAATGTTCGGCTCCGTTCTAGGGCCGCCGTCAATCTTTCAGTTCGGGGGGGCCCTCCCGAACTCGAGAAAAAGACCTTCCCCCGAGTTCTTTTAAGATTCCCCCGCCCGAGTGCCTCATCTTAAGTCAGTAGTGCAGACTCGCTCCTCCCGCTGGCTCCGTGGAACCTTTTATACCAAAATTCCGATCCCGGCACCACCCCTTTTCGTTGGGGGACCCTGGGAAGATTGCTTCTTTGAGTCCGCGTTTCCTCACCTACAGTAGGAAGGTTCTTAGAGTTTTCTTTGAGGATCAAGTAACTTTATTTGCATTAATTGCCTAGACTAGTTCCTGGCCCAGAGTGTAGGCGCTCGGTAAATATTAGCTATTGCGAGTGTCCTGGGCATTCTGTGCATACCTATCTTCCCTTCCTTTGCTACCCTCCTCTCCCCGCAGACTTGAGGACCAGAAAAGTGTCTGATTTATTTATGTTTCTGGCCCTGTCCGTGTACTTACTACACTGCTGGGAACATGGTAGGCATGGTAATAAATTGTGGCTTAGAATCCTTGATTATAAAGCTATCTGTTGTCATACTGCAGCTTTAGAACGTGAAGGAAATGCTAACCTACTTTTATCTGCTTCGATGCATTGTCTAAATTAACTACGTTATCCTAGTTCCACTCCCCCCCCCTCCCCTTTTTAAATCAGTTTCATCTCACCTTTTGTTTTCTGGTGGGTCCTGGGTTTTCAGGTATCTAAGAAAAAAGGAGAGGCTATCAGTCTGGAAGGTGTTTTTACCGTGCTAGGGGGTGGGGGTAACTGGCTGCTTCCTACTACAGAGTATTCAGAGAGCTTCCAAGGTTAATTCATCTACTTATTATAATGAAAGGAGGGGAGTATCTTGGAAAAATAAAACACTTGCTTGGAGGAAGAGTGGCAGTATTTGGATCTAGAATCCTGTGCTGAAACAAATTCTCCATGGGGAAGTTTAAAATGATCTGCTGGTGAGGCTGGTGCCTGGCATTGAAACCTCATCTCTGAACCTTGTGGAGGGTGTGGTGATCTTTGTGGAGTACCTGGTATCGCTGGGTTGGGTAATGAGAGCAATTAGAAACTGGATGAATCACAGTGTTAAAAACTTGACTCTAAACCGGCAACTGAAATTTTCACTGTACAAGTATTTTCAGGCTTCAGGGCCAAGAATTCAAAATGTATAGACATTTCCAAGTTCAGAGGATACTAACCAGTGTGTACTTCTCGAGGTGGAGAGAGCTAACTTAGCATCTATTTTGGGCTAGGCTTTTTACTACACGTTTTCATATGTTATCTAATTTATCCTCATACCAACAGCCTTGGGATGTCAGTGATAACGTCAATTTTACATATGAAGAAAAATTTAGATTTAGGGATGTTAAAGTGACCTGCCCACGGTCTCATAGCTAGTATGTGCCCAAGCCCAGGTTCAAACCCGGGTCCCCTTGGACCTGGCAACCAAACGTTAGGATGACTTTGTACTCAAAGCGATAGATAAAGAAAGGAGGTGTGTTGTAGGGGAGTGCCTGGAATTATGCTATGAATTGTTATAAATAGTTGTTTCTCTCAGTGCTGTATAATAAAAGCTTTTCAATAGAAGCATGTTAAATTTAACATCGCCACCTTTTTTTGTTCTTAGGTTTTCAGGTCTCACTTAAATGTTAATAACAGTTTAGAATTAGAATCATCAGCCTATGACAGAAGGTATCTTTATCTTGGTACAAAATTCAAGCTGTTGGGGCGCCTGGGTGGCTCAGTCGGTTGGGCGTCCGACTTCGGCTCAGGTCATGGTCTCGTGGTCTGTGAGTTCGAGCCCCGCATCGGGCTTTGGGCTGACAGCTCAGAGCCTGGAGCCTGTTTCGGATTCTGTGTCTCCCTCTTTCTCTGACCCTCCCCTGCTCATGCTCTGTCTCTCTCTGTCTCAAAAATAAATAAATGTTAAAAAAAAAAATTTTTTTTTTAAAAACAAAATTCAAGCTATTATTCTCCTGCATTCACTAATTTTGATGAATACAGACTGTTTCCTGGGTGTCTTATAAATGTAACAAGAGTATTGTCTTACCCTACAGACTTAAATTACCCACATGATTATAACTGAAGTATGTCCAAATATGGAACTTGAATGATATGACAAATTTAGAAATGTGATTTTAGAAGTAATTATGTTGTTATGTAAATGTTTACCTCTTTTTGCTACTTTGCTTAAAAAACTGAGTTGAGAGGCACCTGGCTGGCTCAGTCAGTGCAGCATGCAACGCTTGATCTCGGGGTTTTAAGTTCGAGCCCCACATTGGGTGAGTTGAAGAATGAGAGTCTTTGCAGCTGTTCTTTTTTTAACTATACATGAAATATGTGATTTTAATGCATGTAGATATTCACATTGAATTATTATTTGTAGGCCAATTTTGTTTAACAAATAAGCCTATAAAATATGCCCTTCGAACTAAATTCTTTTTAATTAAGGAGATATTTGTGACATGATATGTTATTGTGAGTAACTATGAGTTAAACCTGTGGTGATGGGTAAGCATCTGATACCAGAATAGAGAGAGAGAACCATGCGGTGAGCATCTGGAAGTTTATGTTTTAAAAAACACATTAAGCAGCCTCATATGAATTCATCTAAAACATTTTTAATTTCCAGTTAGAGGCTTTTTCTTTATTTGTGATTTGCAGTTTGCTTTCTAGGACATGTAAGAGTAAAGTCAGTGACCTAAATATCTTCACTTTAGAATAGAATGTGAAACACTGACATTTCTCTGCCAGTTCAAGATATCAGATGTTTTATTTAAGGGTGTGTTTAATCTGTTTTTGACCTTTGGATTCCTTTACAACAATTAACAGACATTTTTTCTGCTTTCCACTGAGATTGATTTCTGCTTTGTCTGCTGAACTTTCATTCTTCACTTCCTAACCTTCTGCTTTCCTTTCCATTCATTTCCTATTTGCATCAGAATTCTTACATTTTAGCCTCCACCCTAGGTGACCAGACTTGTACAGAAGTGTATTGAAACTTCAGAGTGTTGTGTGAGTACTTCTTAGAAGTGATAAAGGGGAGAAGGATCTGGCTGCTTTAAAAAAAAAAAAAAATCTCCTATTTCAGATAATGGTTGCCTCTTTGGTGGATCTAGATTTGGGTGTCTATGAAGTAGAGAATTTTATTTGATTTTTAACTTAATGATGTGTCACACAGATTCCTGCTTTTCATTTTCAGTAAAAAAGCAGTGTGACAAATACCTGTGTAATACACCCTTTGTGTAGATTCACCAGTTGTTAACATTTTGCCACGTTTGCTCTTTATATATCTACTTGTTGTCCTGAGCCATTGAAAGTAAATCACAGAAGACATTGTGACACTTCATCCCCAAATACTTCATTCTTTATCTCCTAAGAGTTGGAACACGCTCCTAATGGCAGTTATCATAGTTAAGAAATTGGAAATAACTGCATATTGTTATGTAACATAGAATAATATTCATGTTTTCCTTATTGGACTAAATATGTCTTTTATGGCTGTTTTAAAAATATAGATTACAGTCGGGGCACCTGAGTGGCTCAGTCGGTTAAGTGACGACTCTTGATTTTGGCTCAGGTCGTGATCTCATGGTTCGTGAGTTCTAGCACTGCGTGGAGCTCCTGCTGACAGTGCGGAGGACTCCTGCTTGGGATTCACTGTCTCCCTCTCTCTCTGCGCCTTCCCCACACGGTCTTTGTCTCTCTCAAAATAAATAAATAAACTTAAATATGTATGTAGATTATAATCAAGTTTCATTTGCCAAGTTTGATTTTCATAGCTCTTTTAATCCAGAACAGCCTGCTTCACACCCATTGCCTTTTATGAATAGTCCAGGCCAGTTGTTTTCTAGGATGGCACATATTCTGGTTTGAACTGTTTATTCTCCCTTTGTGCTACTTAACTAATTCCACTCCCCTTTATTTCCTGTAAACTGGAAAGTAGGTCTGGATCTTGATTTGATTTAGAGTAAATATATTTGGCATAAATACTTGATAGGTAGGCTTGGCCATATTAGCAGGTTTCCCCAGGATAGTCCTGTGACCTATTGTCACAGCACTAATAAATAATACCCCTTTTTACTTTTGCTTTCTTGAAAGTATTCTGATCTAGATGATAAATTAAATGGTCACTATTTGTAAGTGGTGATGTGCACTTCACGTCACCTCCTGTCAGGAAGCCCATCATGTGAGATTGTTCCACTCTTTATGATACTGCATTTGATCCCTTGGTTAAGATAGTGATTGCCAGATTTTTTTAAAATTTTTTTTCATGTTTTTATTTATTTTTGAAGGAGAGAGACACAGAGCATGAACGGGGGAAGAGCAGATTGAGAGGGAGACATAAAATTTGAAGCAGGCTCCAGGCTCTAAGCTGTCAGCACAGAGCCTGATGCGGGGCTCGAACTCGCGAACTGTGAGATTGTGACCTGAGCGGAAGTCGGACGCTTAACCGACTGAGCCACCCAGGTGCCCCAATTACCAGATTTTTTTTTATTGTTAAGGCATGTTTTTCTCTTAAAAATTAGTAAGTATTCTGTGGGATGGTAATTTGAGACTGTGTGAATATCCTGTTCCCCAACAATTTTTAACTCGTGGTTTTAGAGTCCCTTGATGACCCTTGACAGAATAAAGTATACATTGGTGGTTACAGTATTTGTTGTATTTAAATGATTAAGTTTTGACATTGAGATTGCTTCTTTTCTAATGGGACAATAATGTTTTATTTATCCTCAAATATTTTGGGATCCCCCGACAACTGAAATATGTATTGCCTGCCATTTTAAATGCTTTTTTCTGTTGCTTATTACAGCTTCCTATCCTTTGAAAACACTAAGAATAATGTCCCTGCATCAGTTTTTACTAGAGCCAATCACCTGCCATGCCTGGAATAGGGATCGTACCCGTAAGTATGCTATTAACTTTACTCCTTTATTTTGGTGCCTTTAATATTTTTATATGTAGGCACTTTTTTAGGGATCACATATTTCAGTGTCACATGTGAAAAGGGCATGACCATAGATTCAGAAGGAAACTAGGTCAGTCATTTGGTTTATATAGAGAGAAACTGAGGTCCAGAGTGTTGGAAGGACTTTCCAGCGGTTAATGTCAGAGCCATTGCTAGCATCCAAGCCTTCTGGCTCCTTGTCCAGTACCAGCTGGAGGATGGTTTATATCTGAGGCCCTAAGAACCCAGTGTCTGGAATGGTTGTGTAATATCACCACACTCATCCAATATTTAGTCCAAATACTAGGACCTAAATAAAAGCTATTACAGAAACATATAGTTTACTCCTGATGTACTAAGAGTGGTATTAGCTAGTATTTACCATATTATTTGTAATAAACTTGAGTTTCTAGTTTTCTAGCTGTAACCAACTAGAAAGGGATGGAGAACCCTCTTAGAAGTAGGGACACTACAGCAAGCGAAGTGACAGTATGAAAGAGGCAAAAAAAAAAAAAAAAAATCCCTAAAAACAGAGACAAGTATAGTAGTGTGCCCATGAATTTTTTTTTAATTTATTTATTTATTTTGAGAGAGAGAGAGCGTGCGCACACACAAGCCAGGAAGGGGCAGAGAGAGAGGGAGACAAAATCCCAAGCAGGCCCTGCACCATCAGCGCAGAGCCTGATGTGGGGCTTGAACCCACAAATTGTGAGATCATGACCTGAGTCGAGATCAAGAGTTGGGTGCTTAGCCAACTGTGCCACCCAGGCACCCCTTCATGAGTTATTTTTAAATTAAGTTATATTCTGTAGCTACCTTTTTTTAAATAAAGCTTTATTGAAATATAATTCATATTCATAAAATTCACCCTTTTTAAGGGATCGGGTCAGTGGTTTTTAGTACTGTATTCATAGAGTTATGTAATAATACCACTATCTAGTTTCACAATATTTTCTGTCACTCCAAAGAGAAACTCTATACCCATTAACAGTTACTCCCAGTTCTCCTCAAAACTTACAGTCTTAACAACTACTGATCCACTCTGTCTCCATAGATTTGCATATTCTGGACGTTTTGTATGGGTGGAATCCTATAACATGAGGCTTTTTGCATGTAGCTTCTTTCACTGACCATAATGTTTTCAAGGTTTATCCATGTTGTACCAAGTAGGAGTACTTCATTCCTTTTTATGGCTGAATAATATTGTATAGACCTGTAGTTTATTCATCAGTTGGTGGACATTTTAGTTGTTTCCACTTTTTCGCTATTTGAATAATGCTGCTATGAACATTCACTTACCAGTTTTTATGTGGACATGTTTTCTTTAAAACTTTTTTTTAATGTTTTCATTTTTGAGAGAGACAGGGAATGGGGGAGGGTCAGAGAGAGAGGGAGACACAGAATCTGAAGCAGGCTCCAGGCTCTGAGCTAACAGCACAGAGCCTGATGTAGGGCTCGACCCCACAAACTGCGAGATCATGACCTGAGCCAAAGTTGGACACTCAGCCAACCGAGCCACCCAGGTGCCCCTGTGGACTTATGTTTTCAATTCCCTTGAGGGTATACCTAGGAGCTGAATTTCTGGGTCGTATATGGTAACTGTTGAGCATTTTGGGAAGTTGCCAGACTGTTTTCCAAAGTGGCCACACCATTTTACATTCTCACTAGTAGATGAAGGTTCCAGTTTCTCTGCATCCTTGTCAACACTTGTTATTGTCTTGTCTTTTTCATTATGGCCCTGTTCCCACTATATCCTAGTAGGTATAAAGTAGTATCTTACTGTAGTTTAGATTTGCATTTCCCTGATGACTAATGATGTTGAGCATCTTTTCACATGCTATTGACTATTTATGTATCTTCTTTGGAGAAATGTTCAGATCCTTTGACTGTTTTTCAAATTGGGTTATTGGCCTTTTTATTATTGAGTTGTAAGAGTTCTTTGTATACTCTTGATACAAGTCCCATATGAGATACTTCACAAATATCTCCCATTCTGTGGGTTGTCTTTTCTCTTTCTTGATTCCTTTGAAGCACCAAAGTTTTTAATTCTGAAAAAGTCCAAATTATCTCATTTTTCTTTCGTTGCGTATGCATTTGCTGTTGTATTTAAGAAACCAGTTAATTCAAAGTCACAAAAATGTATGTTTCCTTTTTAGAGTCATAGCTTTAGTTCTTATATTTACATCTTGCATTCATTTCGAGCTAATTTTTGTATAAGGCATGAAATAGGGGCCCAACTTCATCTTTTGCCTGTGGATATCCAGTTGTCCCAACACCATTTGTTGAAGACTGTCCTCTCCCTGCTGATTTGTCTTGGTACCTTTGTCGATAATCAGTTGACTGTAAATGTGAAGGTTTATTGGGCTCTCAGTTCTGTTTCATTGATCTTTATGTTTATCCTAATGTCAAGGACACTGTCTTGATTACTGTAGCTTTATAGTAAGTTTTGAAATTGGTAAGTGTGAGTTCCAACTTTGTACTTCTTTCTCAAGATTCTTTTCGCTCTTCTAGTCCCATGCATTTCTGTATGAATTTGAGGATCAGCTTATTAATTTCTGTAAAGAAGGCAGCTGAGATTTTGATAGGGACTACTTTCAATCACTCAAAATAAATAAATATTAAGAAAAAAATTAAAAAAAAATTTTTTTTAATTCAATCTGTAACATGATACGATGGTGAATCTAGAGCTTCTGGTTTGTGATCATCTCACAGATCTTTATAGTTGAGTTTCCTGTGTCTTCTGTCTCCCCTTTCCCATGTAAAAATGGGTTTTTGGAGTCTTTCCAGTTACTTTTATTTTTTTTTAAAGAGTTTTTTTTAAAGTTTATTTATTTTTGAGAGAGAGAAAGCACAAGTTGGGGAGGGGCAGAGACAGAGGAAAGAAGTGAGAATCCCAGGCAGGCTCTGCACTGCCAGGGCAGAGCCCGATGCTGGGCTCGAACCCATGAACTGTGAGATCATGACCTGAGCTGAAGTCAAGACATTTAACCAACTGAGCCACCCAGGTGCCCCTCCAGTTATTTTTAATAGAAACTTATGATTGTCCTCAAGGCACCTGGGTGGCTCAGTCGGTTAAGCATCCAACTCTTGATTTTGGCTCAGGTCGAGTTCAAGCCCCACATTGGGCTCTGTGCTGACAGTGCAGAGCCTGCTTGTAATTCTTTCTCCGCCTCTCTCTCTGCCCCTACCCCACTCGTTCTCTCTCTCTCTCCCTCCCTCTCTCTCTCAAAATGAACATTTTAAAAAAAGAAAGTTATGATTGTCCTTATTTAAACTACTTGATAAACTTAAAGTCAAACTTTACTTATTGTAGTTTGAAATTTGTAATGTTTTTCAGATTTAGATTTGACTTTTGAAATCCCTGTGAGCATCTTAGAAATTTAGAGAAATACATATAATCGGTTTCTAGAAAGTACTTGAAGTCTTAGGATTTTAGAGCTAGGTATTTATCTGGTTCCACAGTTTCATCTGTAAAACAGATACACCTTTCCTAAGGAGGGAAGGAAAGGTAATATAATAGAAGCGGGAACTAGTAAATAATTGATCTAAAGTTTGAGTCATAGATCCTGATTTTAATTTTGAGAAATTAGTGTTTTGGGTTTTTTTTTTAGTGAATGAACTAGAAAGGGGGAAAAAATCAATATAAGTTCAAAAGTAATCTGTCATAAATATTATATTCTTTATATTTCAGATTGGTCCAAGAGATTTCTCTTGAAAATAGAATTTTATTTTGTGATTCATATTGGCTTTATTGTAAAGGAAGGCTTTGATGTATTTTATGAGCAGAGTCAAGTTTTTTTGATAAACTGATGTTTCCAACCTGGGTTCATGATAGCAGTGAGAACCTAGGAACCATTTTCAGTGTTTTGGAAATTCTAACAGAAAGTAAATATTTATTGCTAATAATGGTGGACAAGTGAACTAAAATATCAAATATCTTTACTGTGGGCTAATATTATATCAGCCAAGTATGATAACATTGTTCTTACTGGTTAGAATCTTTACTTAACAGTTGTAGATATCTCTGATAAAATGAATTTTTAAATTTAGTTTTTCTACAAAACATTTTTTTTAATATTTATTTTTGAGGGAGAGAACACGAGTAGGGGAGGGGCAGAGAGAGAGGGAGACACAGAATCTGAAGCAGTCTCCAGGCTCTGAGCTGTCAGCACAGAGCCTGACGGGGGTGGGGCTCGAACTCACCGTGAGATCATGACCTGAGCTGAAATCAGATGCTTAACTGACTGAGCCACCCAGGCATTCCTCTACAAAACATTTTAAAATATGGGATCCAAGTAGAGGTAGAAATAATAAAAGGAATTTTTCAGGGGTGAATATTAGGAAACTTTTTTTTTTTTTTTTAGAGAGAGGGCGCAAGTGAGTGAGGGGCCCCGGGGGCGGGGTGGGGTGGGGGGTTCAGAAGCAAGGCTTACCCAAAGCGGGGCTTGAGCTTACCCAAAGCAGAGCCGGCTTAGTTGGTGGATCATGTGACTTTTGATCTTGCAGTTGGGAGTTTAGCCCTATGTTGGGTGTAGAGATTACTTAAAAAAAATAAAAATCTTAAAAAAAAAAAAAAAAGCCAAGTGTAACATACCTCTTTTTTGGTCACAATTTCAAGTTAACTCTTGACTTTTTTCCTCCAGAGATTGCTCTTAGCCCCAACAATCACGAAGTCCACATCTATAAGAAGAACGGGAGCCAGTGGGTGAAGGCTCATGAACTCAAGGAGCACAATGGACACATCACAGGTAAAGGGAGACATCTGTGAGCTTAGTGTGAGACTTGCAAATTGAGTGCTTTTACATTTAAATTTTTTTTTAATGTTTATTTAATTTTTGAGAGAGAGCAAGAGACAGAGTGCAAGCTGGGGAGGGGCAGAGTGGGAGACACAATCTGAAGCAGGTGCCAGGCTCTAAGCTGTCAGCACAGAGCCCGACGTGGGGCTCGAACTGACAAACCCGACCTGAGCCGAAGTCAGACGCTCAACCAACTGAGCCACCCAGGCATCTCTAGTGCTTTTCCATTTAAATGAAGAGCCTGATAAAGTAAGTCTACCATAGTATTTAAAGCTGTGCAACATTTATGGAATTTTCTTTAGAAAATTTGAGAAAACATCATAATAATGGTATCCGTTTTTAAGTGCTTCTTTTAGCCCAGCTGGTTCACAGCACTCTACTAGTGTTAGGGAAAACACTGATCCTTCTCTGAGGACTGAAGAGCTTAGATTAGGTGATGAAATGTGAAAGGAAAACTAGATGGCCCGTCAGCAGAAAACATAAGCCACACTGTGTCCCCAAGTGCTGAGGGGCCGCAGTGTCTTCCGGAAGCTTTCTGTATGTTGTTTGTGGCGGGGAGGAAGACCTTCCAAAATACTGAAAAGGACAAAGAGCAACATAACACCCACATTGCCCCCGCTTAGAATTAACAACTATGTCTCTTTTTTCCTGGGCCAGAAAACTGAGGAGACAAAGGTTTAATAATCAGGAGTGGCATTCAAGATAATGGTACAGTCCCCTTTCATCTGCCAGTCCTATCCTATTCCCATTCCCCAGAAGCAGTCCGTAATTCGGTATGACATTGTCCCAGTTCATTTTTAATACTTTTACATACATAGACACATATTTGTAAGCAATACAAATTTAGTACTATTGGCTAGTATTTTCAATGCTACACAAATGGCATCATGTTGCACATCTCCTGCAGCTTGCTTTTGCATCTCACGTCGTTCCTGATCTCTGTGTTCATCAAGTTTATTCCTTTTAACTGCTGTTTAACATTTCATACCTCATTTATTTACTCTTCTCTCCACTGAAGGACATTTAGGTTGTTTCCAGTTTTCCTTATATTAAAGTGCTAAATCGAGCAGCCCTGTGCAGATCTCTTTGTACACACGTGAATGTTTATGGAAGACGCGTACATCCTCACCTTTGCTAGGCTGGTCATAGTGCCTTCACCCCCACAGCCCTATAGGGGAGTGCTTACTCTCCTGCATCCCACACATACTGGATATGGTCAGGCTGTCTGATGAGTGAAAGGGTGGTGTCTCTAGAAGTTACATTTCCCTGATTGATGGAAAGGTTGAGCATATTTTCAGAAGTTTGTTAGCCATCTGGGTTTACTTCTCATACTTTACCGTCCATTACTCCTGACCATTTTTTCATTGAGTTTTTATCTTTTTCTTGTGGGTTTGTAGAAGACTGAATCTTTTTTTTTTTTTTTTTTTTTTATTTTTGGGACAGAGAGAGACAGAGCATGAACGGGGGAGGGTCAGAGAGAGAGGGAGACACAGAATCGGAAACAGGCTCCAGGCTCCGAGCCATCAGCCCAGAGCCTGACGCGGGGCTCGAACTCACGGACCGCGAGATCGTGACCTGGCTGAAGTCGGACGCTTAACCGACTGCGCCACCCAGGCGCCCCAAGACTGAATCTTAAAGCATTGCCTCTGAGGCAGATTCCTGGATGTACGTTAGTTTTCATCTTTGACAAAAACTATTGATGAATAGATGGCTAATGGTGGCAAGCAGGGCAGTGCAGAGTTTCATTAAGGAACTTCAAATAAGGAAGGAAAAAGAGTAAGAAAAATGGAGAATTTCTATAATGGTTTTCAGAATTCAGTGAACCAAAACCTGATATCATATTTCAAGAGCATGAATTGCTTTGTTATGAAGTGATACCTGGCCATTTTTATTTATTTTTTTTTTAATTTAATGTTTTGATTTATTATTTTTTTATATAAAAAAAAATTTTTAATGTTTATTTATTTTTGAGACAGAGAGAGACACAGCATGAGCAGGGAAGGGGAAGAGAGAGAGGGAGACACAGAATGTGAAGCAGGCTCCAGGCTCTGAGCTGTCAGCACAGAGCCCGACGCGGGGTTCGAACTCACGAACTGTGAGATCATGACCTGAGCCGAAGTTGGACGCTTAACCGACTGAGCCACCCAGGCGCCCCAGTTTTGATTTATTTTTGAGAGAGCATGAGTCAGGGAGGGGCAGAGTGAGAGGGAGACACAGAATCCGAAGCAGACTCCAGGCTCCGACCTGTCAGCACATAGCCTGACGTGGGGCTCAAACCCACGAACTGTGAGATCATGACCTGGGCCGAAGTCAGGTGCTTAACCGACTGAGCCACCCAGACACCCCGATATCTGGCTATTTTTAAAAGAACGTACTCACTTACTGTTATGTTCAGAAACAACTCTTGTTCCTTGACCTTTACTCCTATAATTTTTTCTTTATCTATTTTCTGGCTGAGTTGATTCAACCTCTTGCTTTGAACACTTTGGTCAAGCACACCAAAACTTAATCTCCATAACCTTTCAATTACAAATTTCTCACTGAAGTCTTAGATTTTCCTTCTCCTCTCAATGACATTTACTTTTTAAGTGGGCAGCAAAGCGACTGATAGTGATTTTTTTTTTTCTAATCATGACCCTGGAATTTTGCCTCTAATCTTCCAACATACTGACTGGCTTGAAGATACCCTCTCCCCAGAGAGAAATAGCGTGTTTTGACCTGCACCCTTTATATTCTTTTCCCAGCAAAAACTCGTGACCATCCCTTCTTGCTTTTAAGTGATTTGTATATGGTGCTAGTGAGCAGCAGGGGCCAACTGACTGGACTACTGAACCAGCACAAAAGACATAATGTGTAATTTCTATTTTTGTTGCTGTTGCTTTCCCATGACCTTATTTCTATTAGGTTTGGCCTATTTTCTTTCTTTAAGTCCCTTTGCCAGTGGCATTATGGCCTAAAAATAAGAACATTCATACTTTAAATTGGAATTTGATCATTGGGAAGTACATTTAAGTGAGAAAGGGCTAAGGTGAAAGGCCAAAGAAATAGCCAAAAAAGTGAAATATTTAGTTATTTTCTTTTTCTCCCCTGCTTCTTTTGGAATCCTTTGAACTTGGGCCTGTTTTCATCCAAATGCTCAGATGACCTCTTTTTTTAGATCTTAAAAAACTGTTGTTGGAAAAATCTAAGTATAACTCTGTGGCAAGAGACCAGGGATCAAGCATAGTTTCTCAGAAAGATAGTAACTACAGGAAAAAAAAAAAAATCTCCTGAGCTTTCTAGAAGGAAAAAGACCAGTCAGTACTACAGAGAAAAAGAATATGGTTAACATCAAAGCCAATACCACAGTAGTGGAATTTGTTTCTTTGAGTTTTTTCTTTTTTAACGTTTATTTTTGAGAGTGTGTGCATGCGTTCTTGGGAGCAAGAGAGGGGCAGAGAAAAAGAGGGAAAGAGAGAATCCCAAGCAGATTTTGCCCTGTCAACGCAGAGCCCGACGTGGGGCTCCAACTCACAAAATGTGAGATCATGACCTGAGCTGAAATCAAGAGTCGGATGCTTAACTGACTGAGCCACTCAGGTGCCCCTGTTGATTCTTTTTTTTTTTCTTAAAGTACCTCATGCTTAAGCACCTCAAGAGTTCTTATAAAACATGAATGTGTTTAATTAGAGTGGTGATCACATGGAATAAGGAGTGAAATTTTAGATTGTCAAATCATCACAAAATCCCGGAGTTTTCTCACTATAAGGCAGTATTCTGGATGTTAGAGGACGTATTTATTTTCTGTTGCTGTGTAACAAATACTACAAACGTAGCAGCTTAACCAAAACACATATATTATCTAATAGTTTTCGTGGGTCAAGAGTCTGGGCATGGTTTATCTGGGACCCCTGCTTAGGGTCTCACAAGTTGTAATTAAGGTGTCAGCCAAGGATGAGTTCTCATCAGAGCCTCGACCAGGGAAGGATCCACTTCCAAGCTCCTTCAGATTGTTGGTGGTAGAATTCATGTCCTTGCAGCTGTAAGATTCATGACAGCTGCCACACCCTTATGTAATCTTGTCCACAAATGTACATCTTATCACCTTTGTGGCATTCCATTGATTAGAAGCGAGTCACGGGTCCTGCGCACACCTCAAGGGAGGGGACTTCCATAGGTCTGTGGTCTGCCCACCACAGTAGTTTCAGAGATTTGCTTCCTGTTGTCAGGAAGCTTATAATCAAGTTTAGAAAAGACATTCGGGGCGCCTGGGTGGCTCAGTCAGTGAAGTGTTACACTTCGGCTCAAGTCGTGATCTTGCTGTTCATGAGTTCGAGCCCCATATCGGGCTTTGTGCTGTCAGCTCAGGGCCTGGAGCCTGCTTTGGATTCGGTCTCCCTATCTCTCTGCCCCTCCCCCACTCATGCTCTGTCCCTCTCAAAAATAAATAAATAAGCTTTCTAAAAAAAAAAAAAGTAAGCAAAACATTCATAAAAATAACTATTTTGCATCACACTTTGAGGAGTTTATCATAGATCATTTTAACCAGAACAAAAAGGTATGTTCCTGAATGTTTAGTCCAGTGTTATCTGTTAATAAATGGTTGGAAACTAACAAAACATTCAACATTGGGATGTTTGGGAAATTATTATGATAAGAGCAATGTTCTGAAATAATGTGTAAACCAGTACTAATTTATAAAAAGCAGAAAAAATGTTTGCCATAATGTTAATACCATTTTGGGGGAGAAATGTGTATGGACATAAGAATGGGCTTTATTGACTTCCTGCATGTCTCTTTGTGGTGTTTGTTTTATAGTAATGTGAGTATTACCTTTGTAATTAAAAGTGAAATTTTAACTCTAATAAGGTTGCAAGACGATCCTATAATAAATAGATTTATAGTCAAAATACACATCACTTAGAATACACTCCCCCACATCTTTTTCCCCTCAGTGGTGCAAATAATTGAGCAGACTATTCCTATAGGTGAATGAATGAATGAACTAACTCTTCATACAACTGAAATCACTGTGAGTTATGACCAATGGACACTTTGGTTTGTAGTCATCTTACTTTTTTCCATATACCTGTTAAGAATGTTAATGATTAATTTTTAGAGAGATACCTATAATAATTAGTAATATTTCCTTCATTTCCAATAATACCTTCAATGTGGAATGATATTTATAGGAAATAACCTCATCAAGTAACTATAAAATGATTGAGTCATAGCAGATTTTACTCTTGGTATATAACAAACTGATCTTGACTTTGGGATCCTTCACAGACCCACCAATTAAGTAAAGGTTTGGTCAGATATGAAAAATAAACCTTATGTTCAGATACATATGTAGACCTCTTTCTAATTTAGATGCAGAGATACTCAAGGACTCTCTCTAGAACTTGTATCATTTAGGTTAGTTTAAATGACAGTGACCCTCAGAAGAATGTATAATGAATCACAATTTATATTTTCCCTCTACTGAAGATTATTTTAATTTGCTCTGATGTTGTTTTATTTAGATGTGGCAGACTTTCAGTTAATGTCATGGAGTGAGGTCTGTTAATGAATGAATAATGGTACTTTAAACACCCCTCCCCCCCCCACCAAATATCTAATAACGAGGTAAGAAAAAGATCTTCAGGTCTTCCACCTGTGAACAGGTGGAAGAATGCTGCTGCTTAGTTTTTTACCCCCCACAGTTCTGAAACAGCTCTGTTCTCCCTGGCCTTGTAGAGGATCCTGAGTTGCAGAACTTTGCCGAGAAACCTTGCCTTTGAGTGTGAGGTGACAATCAGGACCATAGATGGGGGAAGGACGGGGCTGGGGAGGAAGATACCAGGCCCCCGTGTAGCCCTGCCGTGGCAGTGCCCCCCCTGGCTGTCTCATGGCTTTTAGCATGGGCCAGACAAAGCAGATGACACCACGCCTCACTTGCAGGTATCGACTGGGCTCCCAAGAGCGACCGCATCGTCACTTGCGGGGCAGACCGCAATGCCTATGTCTGGAGTCAGAAAGATGGTGTCTGGAAGCCAACCCTGGTGATCCTGAGAATTAATCGTGCAGCAACTTTTGTCAAGTGGTCCCCGCTAGAGAACAAATTTGCTGTGGGAAGTGGAGCACGACTCATTTCTGTTTGTTACTTTGAGTCTGAAAATGACTGGTGAGCAACGGCTGAGTATTTTTTATTTCTGTCTGTGGAATTACACCTGTGGACCACCTGTGTTCTTGGTGACTTCATGAGTCCCTGGGTGAAGGCTTACCTATAACTTCAGTGTTTCCTCATCTGGAGATTTTTTTTTTTCCTCTGAAAATCTCCATTTCCTCTGAAGATTTTTCCTTCTTGTGTGCACATTGGGTCAAATCTCACATCTTTCTCATATTGATAGAGACCTGTGGCCCTATGTTCTGAAATCATAACTAGTATGTACTGTAAGATGCTGCTCTCCTCATTCTGTGCTGTCCAGACTGTTTTCTTACTCTGACAGGGAAATCATAAACTTGAGAGATTCCCATGACCTGAGGAATGATTTTTTTAGATACAAAATATCTATGATTCCTACAGATGACAGTGCTCTCCTTTGGAAGGGGCAGAGTTTTTTTTTAATTTATTTGCTAACCGGAGTGCCTGGGTGGCTCAGTCGGTTAAGCATCCGACTTCAGCTCACGTCATGATCTCACAGCTCCTGGGTTCAAGCCCTGCGTTGGGCTCTGTGCTGACAGCTCGGAGCCTGGAGCCTGCTTCTGATTCTGTGGGTGTCTCTCTCTCTGCCCCTTCCCTGCTTGTGCTCTGTCTCTCTCTGTCTCAAAAATAAATGCTAAGAATTTTTTTTTTTAATTTATTTGCTAACCAAATCTGTGTCTTCATATAATATTTTACTCATTTGAGCTGTTGAAGTAAAAATTGACCAGAATCTTGGAACTGTGATCACCTTGTTAAACTTTTTGTATAAATTACTTTCAGCTGAGCCACTCAAAATACAGAGATTGATTTTATGGCTAAGTAACTTATTTTACCTATTCCTTCCCACTTACTTTAATAAGAAAACAACTCTGCTCTATCTGGCATGCACTCAGAAAGGGTGGTAAGTAGCCTTCAACATGGAATTGTCATTTAGTACGAATCTGGCAGTGTTTGTATTTGCACTAAAAATAGCAGAGTATACATTACTCTTTGTGTTAGCATTACTGTTTGCTTTCTACTGAAACAGTGAAAGGAATGGATTATATTAATGTTTTGTAATTGAGTGAAATCTCAGAAATTTTGATTCTTTGAAAAGAAAGTCTGTAAATTTGCAACGATTCAGTTAGGAATTCAAGACTTGCATTTTTCTTTCAAGCACATGTAAAAATAAGTCTAACAAAACGTTGCCTGGCAAAAATCATTTAGAAGACTCACTGTAATGAATAGATAAGAAAAATTTTCCTTCCTGGGTAACCTTCAGTCTCAGAGATTGCTCACATTTTTATTCATTGAAAAATAGTTTCGAATATAGGTAAATTGGGCTGTACTGTAGTGCAAGGTATTGTCATTTGAACAAGCTATATGTTCAGAGGCGTTTCTTGGCTATAGAACAACATTTTATTGGAATGATGTGAATATTTTAAAATAATCTCTAAAAGCCTTTAAAATAACTTCATTATAAGCAAGTCAAAATGTCTGTTTTTCAGAATGAAATTTTTTATATAAGTTCCTAAGACAGATTCTATGGAAACATAATTTGGCATTCAAAGATGGGCGTTTGGCTTGATATTCAGTCTCTTAACTCTTACCTTTTTTTTTTTAAGTTTATTTACTTTGAGAGAAAGAGAACACGAGAGCAAGAGGCAGAAAGAGGAGAGAGAGAGCAGCTCAATCAGGCTCTGCTCTGAAAGCACAGAGCCCAGCATAGGGCTGGATCTTACAAACTGTGAGATCATGACCTGAAGCAAAATCAAGAGTCAGATGCTTTTAATTTTTTTTTTTTCATGTTTATTTTTAAAGAGTTGGATGCTTAACCAACTGAACCACACAGGCATCCCCAGTCTTTGAGCTCTTGAGCAGCAGAACATGATTGGTTTTTAAGCACCAGTTTAGGGGGAGAAGTTGAATTAGCTAAGCCGGAATAATAACTGATCTCAGTTATAAATATATCTCAGACATAAATCTCAGACATAAATATCCCTGGAGTGGAGCTAGAGAATTAGAACTTCTGAGAGGTTGTGATTTTCTTGGTTGTGATTCCTCTGTGAAAAAGAAAGAATTTGCAGCTTCAGAGGCTTAGAAAAGAAATGAAGTTATTTTACAACCCAGATTTAACCTGAAATGAAATAACAAGTCACTAAATATTTACATAAAAATGTAAGTAATTCAAACTGCAATTTTTATCTGAACGGTTAAGGTCACATATGATCTGAAATTCCACGGAGCCGTATCCAGAGTTAATCCATAAATATAATTACTAACGGGGATCCCATGATAGCCAGGAAGGCTCAGAAGGGGCTGCTGTGATGAGAATGTTGTAAAAGACAGAATCGAAAGGACCATTTACGGCTCTTCTCCCTCTCTCCTTTCTGGTCTCTGGCAGAAGGCCTGGTAGCCACCTGTGTTTCGCCTGACACGCACTTGTAGGTCCTTTGGGAGCTGTTGCTTGATGTGTGGATAAACTGAAATGGATTTTCTCCTTTTGTAGGTGGGTCAGCAAGCACATTAAAAAGCCGATTCGCTCCACAGTCCTCAGCTTGGATTGGCATCCTAACAATGTTTTGCTGGCAGCAGGATCGTGTGATTTCAAATGCAGGTGGGAACAAATGAGAATTGGTAGGCAGAATTGATCTGTTCATTGTTCATCTTTCACATATTTTTTTTAAGTTTATTTATTTTTGAGAGAGAGAGAGAGAGCCCAAGTGGGGTAGGAGCAGAGAGAGAGAGAGAATCCCAAGCAGGTTTTGCACTGTCATTGCAGAGCCCGATGCAGGGCTTGAACTTACGAACCATGAGATCGTGACCTGAGCTGAAGTCAGAAACTTAACCAACTGAGCCATCCAGGCGTCCCCATCTTTCACATATTCTTAAGGTTTCTTTGCTTTGTAAAGTACTGTGCTAGGCACTACAAGGGATTCGGAGATGAGTGGAGCTTGTGATCTAGGAAAGCAAGCACCAGAGATGGCCGAGGTAGAGGGAAGTGGACTTGGAGGCGCGGGAGTGGGGAGATGTAAGAGTGGGGCCCGGAAGTTCACCTTAGGCAGAGCATCCGTGTTTGGAGCAGTGATCTAGTGGCCCTCGGACCACAGTATTGTTTCTTGTTTGATAACCCAGGCAGGGACTTGGCAGATTCCAGAGTGAGGCGAAAACGAACAAAACATAGCTGAACAGTGCACTGCTGAGCTATTACTGCACTGTTCCTTTTCAGTTAAAGCTTTTTTATTTGTTGTTCGTGGGAGGCTAGAAGAAACACAGCCACTTTGCTAAGAGCTTTAAGGTCAAACGGTGTAATTTCTTTTTAAAGTTATTCTTTATCAAGAAGGCTTTCTTCCCTTAGAAGAAAAGCAAATAAATGTTACTTCATGTTGACTGGTTGGTTGGTTGGTTGGTTGGTTTTTAAAGATACGTGTGGGAATTTGGCTGTGGAATGGCGGGTACAGGGGTGTCAAGGCACTCTGGAAAAAGATTGGTTCTTAAAAAAAAAAAATTGTTTCTACTTAAGAATCAGTGTAACAGCAAAGATGCATAGACATTCTTAAGGAGAATTCAGAAGTTTTGTTGTCTGTGATATGTTATCCAGTCATTCTAGCTCCCGTAGAAGATGAAGCTGAATGATCCATACCACCTGGGTTATCAAGCTGTGTCTAAAAAATCTGACTGTGAAAATAGGTTACCAATTCTTTTGTTACTATTACTTTCCGGAAATAAACTTTGCTTGGACTTGTAGTCCTGTGGGTAAGAGTCTGTTCAGGTCGCACTCTCGAGTTGGCGTCTGAGAACCACCAGCTATGTCTTGGTCTCCGGTGGCTAGAGCAGTGGCCATTGCGATGCTGACTTACAGCCCAGTGATTCTCATGATTCTCATTCTCAGTCCCATAAAAATGGAGAACGAACTGATGGCTGCCAGAGGGAAGGGGGGTGGGGGGATGGGCTCAATGGGTGACGGGGAGAGGGAGGTACAGGCTTCCAGTTACAAAGTGAGTCACGGGAATGACCGGGAATATAGTCACTGATGCCGCAAGAGCGGTGTATGGTGACAGATGCCAGCTGCACCAGCAGTGAATGGGGCATAAAGCGTAGCGAAGCTGAATCACTGTGATATACGCCTGAAACTACAGTAAAATTGTGTGTCAGCTCTACTCAATAAAAAAAAATAAAGCCCAGTGATTCTGAGGTCATGTCCTGTAATCTAACCTCTCGCCTTTTGCCTCCCTAGTGCTCTGCCTCTTCCAGAGCTACTGCTGTCATTGTCATTTGGGAGGAAATATCCCAGATCATTTTAGGGAGTCTCTAGGTCCAGAAGTTCTTGAAGAGAGGCTCTATGAAGTAGAAATAGCATCGGGGGCGGGTGGGGGGGTTCCCCGCCTCTCTTTATCCCTCCTCACACACAACTTCGTGGAATTCGAGAGAGAGGCTGCTGACAGCAGGCTGGAAAGCACCCTTCTTCAACCCAGACCATACCTGCCACAGAGACACGACAGGGAGCCCAGGGCCGCGTGAAGCCCGCCCTCCTGATAGCACGAGGGGGAGCCTGTCCGCTCTCTCACTGGTCTCCCTTGGCTTCCTCCTTGGGTGTCCCTTTCTTTAAATGGGTTCATACCACTGCTTTATTGCAGCGTAGCAAATAGTTTCCTCTCCTGCCGTTGGGCTGTGTGGGCTTCCTGGCCTACTGTGTTGAGACAGGAAGGAATGCTGTTCTCAGTGGGGTCTGCCATGTGCGAGGGGGCGGCGTGACAGCAGGACCCTCCTCCAGAATTCCCCACTCCTGGGAGGGAAGGGCCTTTGTGTTCATTACTTCTAGAACTGCACCCCTACGCCTGCGACCATTCTTGTCTTAAGAAATTTGTGTGTGTGACTGTGTCATGTTTTGCTCTTCAAGGATTAATCTCTTTGCATCCTAAGACCCCTTACGGCAGCTGCCTGTGGCCTGTTTCTTTATACACATATTTTCACCTGCTTTGTCCTTCTTTCCTGCCCCTTAAACTACAGAGTGTTTTCTGCCTACATTAAAGAAGTGGATGAAAAGCCGGCCAGTACGCCATGGGGCAGCAAGATGCCTTTTGGTCAGCTGATGTCAGAGTTTGGTGGCAGTGGCACTGGTGGCTGGGTGCATGGGGTCAGCTTCTCTGCCAGTGGGAGCCGCCTGGCCTGGGTCAGCCATGACAGCACCGTATCTGTTGCCGATGCCTCAAAAAGCGTACAGTGAGTATTTGCCTTTTGTTTGGAGTTAGGGAGTGGGGTTGGGATCTCTCTGCAGCTTGGCCAAGGCTGTTCTTCCCTGGGTGCCAGTTCAGGATGTGAGCATAAAACTCTGACCCAGAACCGCAGGGCCGCCTTTTAAGTCCCAGACACACGTTTAGATTGTCCTTTTGGGGAAATTTGAAAGAGTTAGGTCTCACTTGCAGAAACAGTTCTTAATGGAGGTAGTGTTGGTAATTCCTCTGAAGGACTCTCCTTGCCTGCTGCTTCTGCTGCTGCTGCTGCTGCTGCTGCAAGTTCCTTCACGTGGTTAGTTTAGTCTGTTACTGTGGATTCTTTACGACAGGTAAATGTCATCCCCCAGCCTTAAGTAGGAGATAAGTTCTTACTCTGTAGTCAAGGAACAGTGACTCCATTCATTTGGGACTCCATCTAGTAATACTTAAAACCCCGATGCCAGTTCGTCTGGACTATGCTGGAAGAACTCGAATTACAGTGACTCATTTGTGAGTGAGACACCTGCCCAGCCTTGGGGAGGGCACCAGGCACCTTGTCAGACGTCGGAATTTTTATCTGCTCATCGTGTTGGAGGGACAGAGATGATTGGAATTCCTTCCCCTTATGAATCTTTGTCTTTCCTGGTGAATCCTTTTTTATTGGCAGCTAAAGGTTACCCACCTTTAAAGATTTCCTAACTTATTGCTGTGTGCTGAGAACTGCTCACATCAGGTGACTCTTCCTCCCTCTGCTGCATGGTGACAACAAAGTGACACTTCAGAGAGAATATTTTTTTCCTAAGTGGATTGAATTGTGGGTTTTGGCAGAGGGGGGAGTTGTTTTATTTTAAGAGAGAGAGTGGGGGAGGGGCAGAGAGTGAGAGAGAGAAAGAATCCCAAGCAGGCACTGTGGTTGTCAATGCAGAGCCCAATTCAGGGCTTGAATTCACAAACGATGAAATCATGACCTGAGCCAAAATCAAAAGTTGGATGCTTAACTGACTGAGCCACCCAAGCGCCTCTTACTTATTTTGAAAACACCACCTTAAATGTTGTGGTCTCCCAGGTTTCTATACACATTTAGGCACTTAATGTATCTTTTCATTTTTAACACAAATGGGGTTATGCTATACATTTTGTACAGTAATTTGCTTTTTATTGTTCAGTAATGTTTTGATGTCATAGTTATTTGATTTGTGTACAGTTTGTTGTAATGTGTAATAAGCTTTTAGCACATGCTTATTACAAGCCCCTGTCTGCCCTTCTATTGATTTATGATTTGGCTTTTCCAGTCCTGCAAGTCAGATGACATTCTCCACCCTTCCCCTTCTCGAACATAAATGTTTTATGTAGTAACAGCCAGTGTTTTATATAGTAAGGTGCCCCAGTAAGGCCTTAAGATGAGGTATTAGGACTTTAATCCGATGCCAGTGGTATTGGCAGGGGGGGAGGGGGTCTCCTTAGACATAGTTTTCTAAATGCATCCTCTTTTACATGAAGCTCTGAGATCCTAATTCATCAACCAACGTGTGTGCCTGCCATCTCTACGTGACCTGTTGGCCAGGTGCTGGAGCAGATAACTACTATCTCTACGTGTACACACATGTGCCCCAGCCCAGTTGTGTGTGAGATCCTGGCTGGCTAAGGCAGTGTCGTATTCATCGGTGGCTCCAGCTCCTCCCCCAGTGCCTGGCAGAAAAAAGAGAATAGACTCTTCAGATGTTTGTGCCCACTCTCTGGGAGCCCAGGGTGAGCATGGGCGAGGAGAGGATGGCAGCACAAGGCGTTCAGTCATGAGTGACAGTGACAGGAAGAGCGTTGGGTGGCCAGAAAGGAGAAGCCACTTTAGGGTGAAGAGGTCCAGGAAAGCTTCATGGAGGTGATCTAATTAGAGCTGAGCTTCAGAAACCATGTGGACTTCGGATAAGCATGTGGGTAAAGGGTGTGGGAGCAAAAGCAAAAGACGGGAAAGGATAAGGGTCACTGGGGACCGTGTCGTAGACCAGTCTGTCATGAGTGGGGAGGCCCCAGAAGCAGGTGGGGCCCAGGCCAGAGAGGCCAAAGACCTCTGTTTCTGCAGGTTACCCCAGGGCTGTGTCGGTCTTGAGATTCTTGATTCCTGAAAGTGTAGGTCATGGGGCTCCTTTTAAGCATAAGAGCTTGTTTATACTGTCCAAGCGCCTGTGAAAATGGGTCCTTAGTCATCTTCTGTGTCTATAAAGAAGCTGTGTGGTCTGTTCCATCTCAATTTAACAATTATTCTTGTATTCAGGGTCTCAACTCTGAAAACGGAGTTCCTGCCCCTGCTGAGTGTGTCATTTGTTTCGGAGAACAGTGTTGTAGCTGCCGTGAGTATTTCTCTTTATTTCCCCTCACAGTACACTGTATTTAATTCTCCCGGACGGGAACAGCGCGTGCTCTGTGACTTGCTGTGCTCTCACAGGCCAGCACAGCCTTTTAGGACAGCTGGCCTGTGAGACTGGGTGGTATGGTGTGTGGTGTGTGTGTTTGTGTGTGTTTAAGTGCGGTGGTGACTGTTCTGCTGAGGGGCTGGTAGGTAGGCCTGACCGATGTCTTGTTTCAGGGCCATGACTGCTGCCCGATGCTCTTTAACTACGATGACCGTGGCTGCTTGACCTTCGTCTCCAAACTAGACATTCCAAAACAGAGCATCCAGCGCAACATGTCCGCCATGGAGCGCTTCCGCAACATGGACAAGAGGGCCACGACTGAGGACCGCAACACGGCTTTGGAGACGCTGCACCAGAATAGCATCACGTAGGTGCCACTCAGCCACCTGCAGCCAGGGCCCCAGCCACCTGTAGAGAAGCGTTTAGGTGACCAAGATGCCTTTCTGCCTCCTCATTTCCTGGCTGGATCCCTGTGCCAGTCGTGTGTGCTGTGTGCCCAGACATTGCTTTGGGAACAAGAGCAGGGACAAGTCTCTAGCCTCCCGACTGCAGACTCTTATTTTCAGCTTGTGACAGAGTCGTTCTGTCCTTTGAAGTGCAGATGGCACGAGACAGCCTCCCCCACCTCGAGCTGCACTGGTCCTGTTGCCGCCACCGCTGTGTGAGCTGCCTCCTCCCAGGGCCATGGCTGAGAACGAGAGGAGACCTTCCTGAACGTCCTGCTCCTCTCAGTGAGCACAGGACAGGAACACTGGTTATACCTGTCATTTCGGCCGTGGGTTTCTAGTCACGCACACCAGTAAGAAGATCATTTAATGAAAGAAACAGAATTATTTGATACCATATGGTAAAACCAAGGAGTTTCTTGACTTAAGTTTTCATCAGGCGTATGTAAACTGTGTTTTATCCAAAAGGTTTGATTTTTTGTTTTGTTTTCTTTTAACTCTAGAGGAGAAGTGTAGTTTGCCCTTGATATTTTAAATGACTGTGGTCAGAGTTAGGTACCACAGAACTTTCTCTTTTTGATTAGACCTTTTGTTTTGAGAGATTTTCATTGTGATGATGGTGGGAAGAAGAACGGAAAGGTCTAGACTTTCTCTTTGAGAGAATTATTAAATGCACCTTGTGCTTGTGATCATGTTCAGTGGAAAGGGCTGCTGGACTTAAAATAGGCTGAAAATATCTGCACTCTCTTGAAAAATAATAACTTGAGGGGCGCCTGGGTGGCTCAGTTGGTTAAGTGTTCGGCTCAGGTCATGATCTCACAGTTCGTGAGCTGTGCTGACAGCTCAGCGCCTGGAACCTGCTTCGGATTCTGTGTCTCCCTCTCTCTCCGCCCCAACCCCACTTGCACTGTCTCTCAAAAGTGAATAAACATTAAGAAAAAAAAGTAAAAAAAAAATTAATAACTTGGAGGCCTAACAGAACTTTTCTCCACACTTCAGATTCTTTGTCTTGAATGAGTTTCAAAACTATGTCTTGTGAATTTCTCTGAAGCTTCTCTGCAGACTATGTATCAGGAAGGAAACAACTCATTGCATCTTTTGAGACTTTCAAGTAAAAAGACCCTGGAGATTGGCAAGGTTCCTTTTATTTGCAGATATTAAATCCTCTTTGCCCTTAAGCAAAGGATCGGCAGACTTTTTCTGTAAGGGACCAGAGGGTAGATATTTTAGGTTCTGAGAAGGTATAGAGGCTCTGTCAGCTATGCACATCTGTTGTGGCACACAGGCAGCCATTGGCAGTATGTATCTAAATGAGCGTGGATGTGTTTCAGTACAACTTTTATGGACACAGAAGTTTGAATTTCTGCATAATTTTCACATCATGAAGTAATAGTCTTCATTTTTTTGTCACCATTTAAATCGTAAGCTATTCTTAGCTTACAGGCTGTACAGAAACAGGCCGTGTGCACCGTTTTGCCATCTCCTTCCCCAGACAGAATGTTCTAGACGTTTCAAAGAAAAAAGAAAAATATTGTCTGAGCTGTGGAATTGATTTTCTTGAAAGTTTTTCAGATAATTAGGCCAAGACAAGTTGCTGCATTAATCTCTTCCTCTACTTTGCTTGCTTGGAATCCTGCGGCGTGTCTGAGTGTTGTTCATGTTTGCAGTGATTAGTTTCAAATGCAGGGAGAGTAGGGAGAGCTCTTGGCTTACAGGCCCTGGTTGTCTTGGAGGGTGATTTGGGAGTTTCTGTTTGGAGCCAGTTGGATTTCAGTCATGCTTTATCCTGCCTCTAGTTTGTTTTTGTTTTGTTTTGTTTTGTTTTTAATTGTTTCCATCTCCGTCATTGCTGTGGTCTTGCGCACACTCTGTTCCCTGGCAGTTTGCATGCTGTGTGCCTGGCTCGTCCCGCTTCTCTGCGTCACTGTAATTAATACAGCTTCTTACCTTTTCTCTCTTTTCAGTCTTGACTTTTCTGGATGTCTGGTAACGAGGTGCACTTGAATGTTTTCTGAGGCAGATTGCTGCAGCCTAATCTTGATGGACAACTTAATATTTTGCAGTTGGGAATTCCATTTCCTTAAAATGCCCTTACACTGTTAGGAAGGTTGGGACTCACTCCCACCACATATCTTACAGTCTCTCTTGTTTTTCCTTCTTTTCAGTCAAGTGTCTATTTATGAAGTGGACAAACAAGATTGTCGCAAATTTTGCACTACTGGCATCGATGGAGCCATGACAATTTGGGATTTCAAGGTATTTTCTGCTTTTCAAAAGAAATCTTGTTTGTGTGAAATTCTTCCTGTGACCAGAATGTTTCTCATTTCTTGGAACAAAATGTCAAATCCAGTGCACATCAGAAATGTAGAACAGGAGACTGTAGTCGTCTTTAAAACCAAAGTCAGGGCACCTGGCTGGCCCAGTCAGTGGAGCGTGTGACTCTTGGTCTTGGGGTTGTGAGTTTGACCCCTACATCGGGTGTAGAGGTTACTTTAAAAAAACAAAAAAAAACCCTCAAGACTTGAAAGCCATTGGAAGAAAACCAGACTTTCTCAGTGACTTGGGGTACATCCTTCTAGATGTCCATTTATCCGTGGAGGAAAAAATTCAGTGCTGTTTTTGTAGCTGGCCCTGTGTTGGGCACCAGTGTCTTTATAGATACATTTTTGTGGTTTACACCCATTAATCTAGTAAACGTTTGCTAAGTGTCTGCCGGGTGCCAGGCCTTGTACTAGGCACTGAGGACACCGAGGTGAGAGGGGTTCGTGTGGCAGAGGGGGTGGGGGTTAGGTGGATCTGCAGAAGAGCAGCCAGTGCCCGTGTTTCTACACCAAGGAATTCGGGGGCACATAAACTGCCAGCGCTGCAGGGAAGGGATGGGCTGAGCTGTGTCTCCAGGTGCAGTGGGATTTCAGGGCACGCGGGGGCGCGGGGCAAGTAGGAGCCGCAGGTGCAGACCAGCCGAGCTCAGAGCACGTTCTGGTTGGAGGCACCACCAGTGGTTTGCAGTGATGTGGGTCCTTCAGAAGCACCAGATGGAACTAGAAGGGCCTGTGGCGTGGTCAGAGAGAGGGAGCTGGGCTTTGTCTGCAGACGCCCAGGAGCTGGTCCAGAGCTGGACAGCAAAGCACCAGAGAGTAAGGCGTGGGCAGCCTGGGCAGAGGCTGGGGAGTCCCGTGATCCAGTGAGGAGGTGATCTCCAGCTGTGGCAGGGGCTGTGACCCAGAACTTCTGCATTGGAGGGAGATTTCAGAGGCCAAATGGAAGGGCATCGTGACACTGAGGAACAAGCAGGGGGACCCTCACACTCTGCCTTGGCGATTGGGCAGATGGTGGACGAGATGAGGAACCAGGGGGGAGGAGCAGGAGTAGGAGAGGCTGGCCCCTGTGTGCAGCCCTGTAAATTTAATCTCAGTGGTTAACCTCCAAAACAGGTTAAGGTTCACAGAATTTTGCTACTGCCTGTGCATTTCCACCATGTTCGGTGTCCCCCCGCCCCCGCTCCTTGGGTGAAATACATAATATGGAATAGCCTCCAGAATATTTGGGAGAAACAAAGTGTCTTACTCAAAGTCTCTCCCCACCCTCCCACCTTTTTGTCTTCCGGCACTTTCCATCCTGGGCATCATGGCTGTGAAATTAGCTCCCTGGGCAGTTACACTCTACACTTTATTCTTTGACCCCTCTAAGCTAGGAGGTCCCACGGTAGTTTCCCCTTGGTCCGTCTGCCTTTGAGCACCTGCTGTGTGTTGTGCACCTGGCTGGCCGCTACTTGGCCTATGTCGTAGGAGGCAAAGAACATGCACATATTGGCCCTCATCACTATGGGCCAATGGCACAGGGAGGAAACATGCAGGTGGGAGCACTTCCAGATCCTGTGGCTTGGAGCCATGGGAACAGGGGAGCACATGGCTGGAAAGGGCCGGTGGGGGGCCCAGTACTGGAGAGTCTCTGCAGGGCCCAGTGCTGGGAGAGCATGTCTCACGGGTGGGCGGGGCCAGATTTGGGGGGCACAGGGCAGGGGGGGTGTTGCAGGTAGGTCAGGGAGGAGAGGCTGGTCAGGGGGAAGACTCCAGGACGGACAGTCGTCAGTAACCTTTGGTGTTCTTCCTGCCATTTTCAAGACCTTGGAGTCTTCTATCCAGGGCCTCCGGATAATGTGAAGCTGAGTGAGCCTCCCAGATCCAGCATGACAAACTGACAAAAGTGACAAAGTGTGCTGACACGGCCCCGCCGTTTGCATGGTGGTGAGGAGAGCCAGCCGCAAGGAAACACTGAAGACACGTATCGCGCAAATATTGTTTGTGTGTTTTTGTTTGAATATAATTGGTGAAAGTGTTGGTTTTTTTAAAAAAAGCAGCAATGATTTGGGTTTTTTGTTTTTTGTTTTTGCTATTTCATTCCATTCTTGACCAAAGCTTCTCTTGAAGTAGTTTATTATGGAAAATTGTCACACTAACTTAAAGGAAAGGGTGGGGAGATATGTAAATTGCTAAACAGTTAAATAAAAATACTGAATGTGTTTTTGGTTTTGTTTCGTTATAACTACTTTTAGTAGAAAACTATGGACAAATTCTTCATTAAACTATTTAATTTTTAGGGTAAAATCTTTATAACCAGGTTTTTTTTTTTTTAATTTTTTTTAATGTTTATTTATTTTTGAGAGAGACAGAGAATGTGAGTGGGTTGGGGCAGAGAGAGAGGGAGGCACAGAATCTGAAGCAGGCTCCAGGCTCCGAGCTGTCAGCACAGAGCCTGACACAGGGCTTGAACTCACAAACCGTGAGATTATGACCTGAGCCAAAGTCGGATGCCCCTGAGCCACCCAGGCGCCCCTTAGGGTAAAATCTTAAATTCTAAGTTGCTTTATTTTAATTCTATTAGAGCACAAGCCAGGCAGAGAGAGAGAGGGAGGAGGAGGGAAGGAGGGAGAACCTTAAGCAGGCTCACACTCAGTGCAGAGCCCGACGCAGGGCTTGACCCAATGACACTAGGGGATCATGACCCAAGTGGAAGTCAAGAGTCAGATGCTCAACTGACTGAGTCACCCAGGTGCCCCTAACAAAAGGTTTTATAAGGTTTTAAAAATTAGCTAATTGTACAGAAAAGGGCTGATGCTCTTTAACCTTGGGGTTATCCTTTACATTGGGTAGTTTTTCCATTGTCTTAGGGTTGCAGAATTACCCACAGGGAGCAGTTTTTAGCAATGTCCAGGGAGGCCCAATCAGTTAAGCGTCCAACACCTGATTTCGGCTCAGGTCATGATCTCACAGTTTGTGAGATCAAGCCCCATGTCAGGCTCTGCGCTGACAGCGTGGAGCCTACTTGGGATTCTCTCTCCCTCTCTCTGCCATGCATGCGTGCGCACACACAAGCTCCCTCTCTCTCAAAATAAAAAGGCCTCCTGGGTGGTTCAGTCAGTTAAGTGTCCAGCTCCAGTCATGATCTCATGGTTTGTGAGATTGATCCCCGCATTAAACTGTGCACGGACAGTAAGGAGCCTGCTTGGAATTCTTTTTCCTCTTCCCCGCACATGCACATACTCTCTCTCAAATAAATTAAAAAAAAAAAAAAAGAATGTTTAGCTTTATGGCTTTTACTGCCAGGAGTGGAGTCTTGCAGTCTTCCATGAGTCAGATATTTTGACTATGATCTGCTGACTTTTAGGCTAAGGGTCAACCTAAAACCAAAATGGCGTTACTTTGGTCACCTTGCCTCCCAAGCCTTCCCTCTTGCCTCCCAGTGACTTGAAGACAGCTCTAGTTTTAGGACACTGGTAACCATGCTTCTCAGAGGACATCATGATACCCTCTTGAGTAATTTTGCCCTTCGGCGACTCCTGGGAACGATACTCCCCTCTAGGAGGGGATCTCTGCGGCGGAGGTATTTGCTGTGGCCTCCTCTCTGGACCGCTGGTGGCAGGAACCGCTTGTATAAATGTGTTTGCACCAGTGCACAGGCTGTTGTCCCAGAGGAGAGACAGAAGTAGCCCCTAAACAGGAATTAGCTAAAAAGTCTTTTAGTTTAATTAAATCACATGGTTTGGCCAACAGGCCCAGAGGTTTTTAGAGAAATAGCGTATTCCACGAGAGAAACAACAGCAACGGAGAAACATTTCTAACTTTGCCTCCAGTAATTTAGCCAGAGTGGGGTTTTTTTTGTTTGTTTTTTTATAACTTGGGCCATGTCTCCCCCAGGGAGGAAGGCCCATCCCAGTGAGGACAGCCAGAAACCCACAGCCCTGCAGTGCTGGGGGCTATATACTATGCACCCCTCTTCCTCTCACTAGCTCCGAGACTCAGGCCATGCCTGGGGCCACAATTATTACCCATCTGGAGAGCCTCTGGGTGACTGCCAAAGCCCTTTGATTCAAGCCTTTGGGCTCTGATGGCAGGTTATAGTTCTGCCAAGTTGTGTGACCCTGAGCAATACAGTTAACCTCTCTGAGCCTCAGTCTCCTCACCTGTAAAATGGCAGTAAAAACAGGAATTGGTAATTCCTGTTAGTAAAGCTGAGGTTTGCTTTTAGGCTTTGCACTGATGCCATAATAGCCCCACAGACCCTTATTAACAGTGGGGTAGAATGGGAACCACATATGAAGGCTCTTGCTACCTGAAGAAAAATTTAAGTTATTTGCAGAGTATTCTGAGAAAAACCGAAGTCTGCCTCAGAACCCAGGTTAATTGCTTAGGCATGACTCTTCAGTTTGGCCCCGCAGCCATGTGTGCCCCACTCTGGAGGCAATGGTGTGAAGGGCCAGGGTTTCCCCAGGTGCCTGCAGTGTGGCTGAGGCACGAGCGACCCCACGTGGACTCAAGTCCCGTGTAGATCAGTATATAAATTATGAGGTTAGGTTGCTTGTTTATGCATGTATAATTAGAAACCGGGTGCAGTAGGTGGAATAATGCCCCCCCCCCCACCAAGATGTCCATGTCCTAATCCCTGGAACTTGTGAACTTTGCAGATATAATTAAGAGCTCAAGTCAGGAAGAGGATCCTGGATTATCCAGCTGGGCCCAGTATCCCAGGGATCCTTATGAGAGGGAGGCAGGCAGGTGAGTCAGAGATGTGGCCACAGGTTAGAGAGCCGCTGGGCCACGGAGCCAAGGAACGCCCGCAGCCTCTGGAAGCTGGCAAAGACCAGGAAACCAGGTCTCCCCTGGAGCCTCTGGAAGGAACACCACGCTGCCTGCTGAGACGGGAGACTCTGACCTCCAGAAACGTAAGAGAACATGTTTGCGTTGTCTTCAGCCGCCCTGCAGTGACAGGAAACTAATAGACGAGGTCAGTTCAGAAAAAGGAAGGAAGTATGGTCTAGAGCAGTGTTTCAAATTGAGGGTCAGAGCCCATCAATGGCTGTAAAAATCAATTTAGTAGGTCACGACTGGCATTTGAAAAATTGAACCCAGAGAAAATATTTTGCGTGTGTCACGATACCTAGGTTTCAGATATACGTGGGGACGTGTACTAGGTCACAGTATATATATCACTGTGGGTCGTGATCAGAAAAAATTCGAGGGGCACCTGGGTGGCTCAGTCGGTTAAGTTTCCGACTCTTGATTTCGGGTTCAGGGCATGATCTCACGGTTCGTGTGTTTGAGCCCCACGTCGGGCTCTGTGCTGACTGTGTGGAACCTGCTAGGGATTGTCTCTCTCCCCCTCTCTCTGTCCTTCCCCCACTTGCACATGTTCTCTCCCTCTCTCAAAAAATAAACTAAAAAAAAAAGTTTGAAAGGCACCACCGTAATGTCCGTCCCCTCAGGGTCCCAGGAAGGGTGCTGTAGCCACACCTTTGCTGCGCTACGGTGAGAATCCTGGACCAGGCACCAGCACAAGCAGTCAATAGGCATTAACTACTCATAGCAACCCTGTAGGGTTAGAACTGGTATAGCCACATTGTATTTATTTATTTTTAATGTTTCCTTGTTTATTTCGAGAGAGTGTGAGTGGGGGGAGGAGCAGAGAGAATCCCAAGAATCTCTGCTCAAAGCATGGAGTCCAACGTGGGGCTCAGTGTCACAGCCGTGGGATCGTGACCTGAGCCAAAATCGAGAGTTGGACGCTTAACCCACTGAGCCACCCAGGTGCCCCTGTGGAACATTGAAAGGTGACAAAGCCAGGCCAGAGAGGGTTGTGACGGCCCACATTGGAACACCGGCAAGCTGGCCAGAGCCCTGGTGGTAACCGCTAAGCACGCCCTCTGCTGGGCTTGGGCCGGGAGTGCAGATGCCTAGTGACCAAGCTCAGGGGCGGGGTCAGGTCACTGAAAGTGACGGGAGGGGACCTTTCCAACTTGTACCTTGTGGGGTTTTGTTGGAGTTTCCAGCTGAACTGATACAAAACCACGTGACTTGGCAGGGGGTGTTCAACAGGTGCTGCCCCCATCGGGGTCCTGGCACGTGGAATGCTAAGCGTGTTCTGGGCCTCTGCGTGGTGGACATCTGTCCTCCTAGGCTGAGAAAGAAGACACAAGGGTTTCTCCGGTTCCTCCTCATGGGGATCGGGTGGCAGTCCTTTGATCTCAGGGACAGAGACCCGTGGTCCCCAATTGGGGGTGGGCACATGCTAAGATGAGGAGCTCAGACTGGGTGCTTCTGGGACAGGTCTTCCTCCCTGGTCTCCCCGCTGCCTGGGCCAGCCCACCACTTCCGGAGTCCAGACGCCTGGAGCTTGGCTGCCCTCTTGTGACCAGGAGGCAGCAAGGAGGTGGAACAGAAAGCCGGAAAGAACCTCGATGACCTGGGGATGACTGCCTTCCTCCAAGCTGCATTTCTTGGAAACCTGAGAAGGAGTGCAGCGTCTTCACCCCAGGGTCCCGGGGGACGGGGCACGCAGTTTCCAGCAAGAAACAAGCTCTGTGAGGTGTTCTTAGAACTCCGAGTGAAGCCTTCCGCCCCAGGTCCCCCTCGCTCAGGAGAACCTCACTTAAGGCTTGAACAACTTTGATGCCAGAAGGGAGCGGCTTCACATAACCCCTCCCATGGCTTCCCAGTGTGTGGTGTGGTCGGGTCTTCCCACAGTGGCTGCAGGCCTGTGAGGGGGTTGCAGCACTTATCACGGTGTCAGCCTCTTCACAGATGCAGAGACTGAGGCACAGCAAGAAGCAGCATTTACCTGAAACTCCATTTTCTAACGCCACTTGTTGGCGTTAACAACAAGTTAACTTGTTGCAATCATTAACTCCTGCAATTTTGAGACAGCGGGAGGGGCAGAGAGGGAGAGAATCCCAAGCAGGCTCCTCACCGTCAGCGCAGAGCCCGAACTCCTGAGCCGTGAGATCACACCCTGAACAAATCCCCGAGCTGGACGTTTAAACGACTGTGCCACCCAGGCGCCCCGGTTTCTGCCCCCACTAAGTGGACAAGCTCAGTTTACACAGGAGGAGAGAGTCCTCAGGTGTTCACTTTTTTTTTTTTTTTTTTTTTTTTTTTTTTTT
>NC_064815.1:27906580-27982941 GCF_023721935.1 Panthera uncia | reverse complement strand
CTCGAACTCACGGACCGCGAGATCGCGACCTGGCTGAAGTCGGACGCCCAACCGACTGCGCCACCCAGGCGCCCCTCAGGTGTTCACATTTGTCAGGATGCTTTCAGCAACCGGTAACAAAGTCTCGATGGAAACCAGCTTAAGTAGTAAAATTGATTCCTTGGCTCACCTGTCCGAAACCTCTGGAAGCAGGTTGGGCTCAAGCTGACCAGTCAGAGGCTGACCATCTCCCTGGGATTTTCTCCACCTGAGCTCTACCTGTGTCGTCATCTTCCCTTGCGGCTGCTCCACTTTCAGGTTCAGGCTCACGCGGCTCACGCGGCTCACCCGGAAGGGCCTTCCTTTCCCTCCTCCATACTCCAAAGCTGCGGGCCTTGCTTTGCCCCCGCCAGTCTTAGGTCATGAGCTCAGGACAGGGGACAGCCGGAGCCCGACCGGGTTAGAGCACTCAGGCGGGTGACGGAGATGGGGGTCAGCCCCACCTGGGGTCGTTCCCTGGGCATCTAGAAGCCAGGGATGGAACAGATGTTGCCTCGGTGCTCTTAAGCTGCTCTTGTCCCCACAAGAAGGGGGTGCCGCTACAGACCATCGGAAACTTTTTATCTGTGCAGACCGAAGCCATCTCTGGGATTGGCCACAGCCAGACGGGAGGGCTCGTAACAGCCCCTCAGTGTCTCCTCGGAGCCGGGGGCTGCGGGTCCTACAAACCTCCGGAGTTTGCTGAGCTCCACGCGCTCACGGCAGGAAGTGCTCCGTGTTTGGATCCATGGAGTCCTCCCAACGGCCCGGCAGAGGGCAGAGTTCGGTGTACAGGAGCTGGGAGTCCAGTGGAGAGCGGACACCCCTGATGGGGAGCGGGCTGTGGACACAGTGGCCTAAGAGACACGTCCTGCAGGACAAACCGGAGTTGGCCAGGGGGGGACAGGGCGGGAAAAACGTTCTAGGCGGAAAGAACGGCATGCGTTAAAGCCCCCAGACCTCCGGGGACCCGGAAGACCCCGCATCCCGTCTGCCGCCCGCCGCCTGCCTGGCACTGGGAGAGAGGGCCCCGAGGGAGGGGCCTGACCGACTGCGAGGGCGCAACAAGGTTTTCACCGGGGTCTCCCGCATCTGCGCAGCCACCGGGCCACATCTGCACCGATGAGGCAGAGGCTAGGGATGGAAAAACCCCTGGGGACCCCTTGGCCCCAAACCCAAATTCAGGTGGCTGCGAGGCCACCAGGTAACTTAGGGGCGAGAGGAGGGCTGCAGCGGACTCCAAGGGCAAGAACTCCGCTGAGGGACCCAGCGGGGCCAGCCACGGTCTCTGCGAGAGGCCGACCCGCACCCCCGCCCGGGGGCGCATTTTGCCGAGAGCGCGGGGAGGGCCTCGCTTCCGACTACACCCGCTTCCGGGCTTGCACTTTTTGCGCCCTGTGGGCATCGGCTCACAGAGGAAGGATGGAGAGGACGCTCTCGCGGCGGTGGGGACGTGCACTCCCCGCCCAGCTCCCGGCTTCCCGCCCTGCTGCTGCTCGGGCTGTGCGCCTCTCTCCGAGCCTCAGTTTCCCCACGCATAAAGTAGTGAGGGGCGGTCGCGGACGATTTCAGGGCGCCCCGGCTCGGTGCGGCCCCCACCCCGGATGGGTGGGCGGGGCCTGGGATCTCTCGGCCGCCACCCTGGTCGCCGCCCCCGTCCCCGCGGGGCTGAGGCCGGGAGGCCCCGCCCCCCCGCCCACGAGGAAGTGGCTGCGGCGCGGCGCGGGGCCCAGAGCCGGTTCGGCGCGTCGACTGCCCAGAGTCCGCGGCCGGGGCGCCCCGAGGTGAGCGGGCTGGGGGCCGTCGGGAGGGGAGAGGGCGCTCGGAGGAGAGGGGACGGGGAGTTGCACGCGGGTGGGGAGGGTTACGGGGCGACCGCAGGTGTGGGGGCGCGGGGAGGGGGCCTCTCCAGGTGTGTGGGGTCGCCTGGAGGTGAGGGGACCAGCGGATGGTGTTCTCCTCCGGGTGAGGGAAATGCAGGGCTCCCTGCCCCAGGCGCCCTCGGGGCGGCCCCGGCCCCCCGTTCCTCCTGCCCCCCGTCCCCCCTGCCCCGGCCGCCCCTCCCTGACTCTGCCCCGAGGTCGGTGTCCCCCGTTATTTCGGGCCGCGAGGGCCCCACGCCCAGTCACTTCCCCTCCATCCTCCAGCCTTCCGGGTTGCTCCGGCCGGGAAATGAGCTGGCGCCCCCGCCCCCCTTGTCCCTCCCTCCCCCCCCCCCCCCCCCCCCCCCCCCCCGGGCCACCTCCCCGGCCCCCAGCCCGCCCCCGGCCCCTGGGGCCGGGTCCGCGATCCGTACGGGGAGGGGGTCCCGAATGCGGGACCGAACGGCCCCTCCTTCGCCGGCGGCGGGGAGGGCAGACTGGCCGTCCAGGGCGGTGACTGTAACACTGTGAAGACTGGCAGGAAGCCCCGGAGCCCGCCGAGCACGGGACGGAGCCGGAGGCGCTCCCCGGGGTTCTTCCAGGCTGGCCCCAGACTCCCCGCGCGGGGCAGGCAATGCCACCCAGTGGTTAAGCGCGCCTATCCCCCGTGAGGCCTCAGGGACCTGGGTGAGGGTGCCAGATTCCTTCCCTGCCCCATGATCTCAGCAAGCCGCCTAACTTCTCTGGGCCGCAACCTTCCCCATCTGTAAAATGGGGGCCTTTCAAGTTGTGAGGCTTACATGGGATAACGTGTAGAAGGCACTTGGCAACGTGCCAGGCACACACAGGGTGAGGATTCTCTTATTTATTGTTGCCACTGCCAGGATAAGGCCTGCCCACACTTATCAGTGTCCAGATGATGCCAACCTCCGAGATTTGGGGTCAGAATCCCAAACTGACGTTGAGGAGCTGTGTGGCTTCGAGCAAAGCGTGGCTTTTGTCTGAGTCTGTTTCCTCCTGTACAAAATGAAGGTTTAGAAAAACAAACCTCAAAATAACTTCTCAGGCTTGTTTTAGGAAGTAAAAGAGAATGTACGTCAAAGTCTTGGGTAAATACTGGGCACTTAAAGATGCCAGGAAAGTTAGTTTACGTGTGTCTTTGTGCGTAATCCACATAGGTCTTTTCAAATAGTTAAATGGTATCCTAACATGTTAGTGTCACAAGTCGTTCCATATTTGTAGTCTTTGGGTTTTTCCACCCCTTCCACCATTCTAAAGGGGGTTATTATGGACATGTTTGCTTTAAAAAAAAAAAAAAAAAAAGCCAGTGGCTATTTGCTTAGCACCAAAATGAATTTATGCCAGCGAAGTGTTATTTTTCAGTTCCTGTTCCTGTTCTTTGTTCCTACAGTTGCTGCCCCTCAGAAAGGTTGAACAATTTAGCAACAAATGAGCATTTCTCCACAACCCTGCCCACATTGAGTTTTATGTGTTTTTGGATTTTGTTTCTGTTTGGGTTGTTTCATCAAGATTTATGGTGCCTTTCTATGATTGTTTTCATTTATGCTTCTTGATTTTTGCCTGGTTTGTAAGACTTCAGGAGCAGAGTTGGGGAGGAGAGGCCGGCTGGTCTGTTTGGGGTGGCAAGGGCTGTTCCATACACAACAGGAAGCTGAGTAACTGCTTAGCACGTGTGCAAAATGGCTTGCTCGCGGCTCCCTGGAGCGTCTGAGCTGGGTGGGGACTTCCCTGAGTGCCTGTAGGGCCAAGATCCTGCTCCAGACAGCTCCTGCCTGGTTTAGCCTCGAATGCGGCTGAACCATTCTCTGGATTCAGAGAAGCTGAAGCAGTAAGAAACCTACTGCCAACGCCTTGTTCAGCCCCAGGCTTTTCTGATAACAGAGGTGAAGGAAGTATAAACTGAGAGTATCCATGGAGAGAGTCAGAATTTGACCCCGGCACTGTAGTAAGGAAGGCAGCCTGGCCCAAGGCTTTACCTGCCTTGCTTTGCTTTGGAGAGGAGCTGAGTTCTTCCCACATCCTCAGAGAGGACCTTCTTGATTTCAGGTTTCCAAGCTTTCTTGATTGTTGGCCCTAATCAGGAAAAAAAAACCTGAGCACGTACTCCCCGGTAAATACTTATAAATTGCACACATATGTCACTGAAATAATGAAGCATATTCATTCCTTATAACCTATCTCCTGAAGAAAAGGATGGGATTCATTCAGTCACATTCAAGAGATATTTACTGAGCACCTACTATGTGCCAGGTACTCTAACTGATGCTGGATACATCGGTGAACAAACACATACCCCGCCCCTATGGAGCTTACGTCCCTACCCCAGTGCGTCTCTGGAACCCCGTGCAGGGAGACCCACACCCTACTTTGGAGACCCAACTCCCCGCTCCCAGTCCTCACCCCTCTTCCCTGTGCTCTCCCACCCCTAGCCCTGGGGGATCTCCAGTCCATTCATACTGCGCATTCACGGTGTGCTGGAAGGACGCAGGGGAAGTGCTTTTGGGAACACGGAGATCCTGGTTTCAGGCTGGCAGAGGGGAGCCAGCCGGGGGAGACTCAGGGTCTGGCCCACACTCCCCCAGCCTCTGTTTCTGGGTTAATCAGAGCCAGAGTCCTGCACACGGACCTCTGGGCTCCTTCCTCTCTCTGTCCCCAACAGTTAAATGGGCCCATGGTGCTGGCTCACAGGGCTGCAGTGACAAGTGGGTGGGTGTTCCGGAGACCATGGCCCCAGCCTGCCTTGGTCTCTACCAGGAGCCACTGCTGAAGCACCACCTTGTCCACCCACTTGGGCCAAGTAGCCCTAGTTGCATTTTCCTCAGGGTGGCTGGCTGGGAGTGGGTGCCCCCCTCCCCCAACCCCTGTGGAGGCTTTCCTGGGAGTAATGCAGCCCAAGCTCCCCGCGGCAGGGTGGCCTGGTGTGAAGGCTGCTTCACTGCTTCTGACCACAGGGAACAATCCAGTGATTCTCCTCTAGGAGGATACAGCCCCCAAGGCCACAGTGGCCAGATACCTACTCCCCCCTCTGGATGGCCACTTCCTCATTTGAAACGTGGGGGTTGGGAGTCATTGCTGAGGCCCTGCTGGCTTTAGTTGCTTTGCAGAAGTTACAAAAAAGTGATGAAAAGGAGAAAATGCACCTTCTCTCCCATCCCCTTCCCTACCCTCTACCCCCTTTAAGGTGTTGATTCAGTGTACTACGAGTATTTCTGAATGAATTCATGCTAAAGTGTGATTGGCTGATAGATGTGGTCTGAACCTCCCGCCCCTGCCTGTCCCACTGTGCCTGTAGCCATCTTTATCAGCCCCTTCCTCTCCCACTTGAGAACCTTTGGGTCTCAGGAAACAACGGTCAGGGCTCCCCAGGTCCTCTTGGCTGCGTTATTCACTAGTTATGGAAGCTGCTGTCTCAGCAGACCCAGCCTCTCCATCTTCACAGCCTGGGACTCTGGAGCACCTCGCTAGATGGGCTTTCTACAGCCTGGCCCATGTGTCTAGCCACTCTTAGCAAGACCCTGCAAGGAGCGGAGACCCCCGGGGCCACACAGTCTGGGACAGCTGGAGCTGGGAAGTTGTGTTCTGCTAATGAGGTGCAGGCTCAAGTCTAGGACCCAGAGACCACCCCCAACCCCCCCAGGGCTTGTAGCCACAGGGCTTCCTCCTGGGCCACCGGGGGCTGAAGGGGTAGGGGGTGGTTGGCCTCAGCTGGAGTTCCGAGGCCACGAGAGCCCAGCTGGGGTGTGGAAGTGGGCCTCTGCCTGATCTCGGCCCCACTGGTGACCGTGGGAAATGGGGGTGGGCAGATGAGCACAGTATAGTGTTCCGGTAGGCCTGGAGCTCCCACTTCTTAGTCTTGTCATCTGTGGTGTGGACAGCGATGAAGTGCCCCAGCCAAGCTGGATGCCAGAGCTGACCCAGCCCCGAGGCTCCGGAAGTGCCAGGGGAAATCCCCATCAGGCCTGCTGACCCGAGCTGGGGGCCCCCCCAAAGAGCCACTTCCGGGGCCTTTGCCTTCCACAAAGAGGCTTTATAAGGAGAGGCTGGGGAAGTAGCCATGGTGGGAGCAGTGTGCTTGTGTGTGTGCGTGTGTGTGTGTGTGTGTGTGTGTGTGTGTGTGTGTGTGCAGGGCTGAGCACGCATGAGCGTGTGTGGCTGGAGCGGCTGCAGGTGTGTCCACTCTCTCCGCAGTGCTGACTGGGGATCCTCCTGGTGCCCCGCTCCAGGCATGTCCCTGCCCTGTACATGCCTGTGTGATCTGGGCTGCCCCAGAACCTTCCAGAGCTTCCTGCAATAAATGAAAACAGGTGTTGCATCTGGGCTGGGCAAGAGTTGCTGGGGGGGTCAGGAAGCCGGGCCCGGCAGGATGCGTGGTGCCACCTCGGGCCAGCTGGTCACTGAGCCCCGGATTTCTCAGCTGGACGGTGGGCTACATGCAGCTCGTCCTTCTCCTGTGCCTGAGCCCGAGCTCAGTGCTGTGCCTTCCAGCAGGGCCTCCTGGCCTGCCACCTGGGTAAGCTCCGCCCGAACAGGTGGCCCATCTTGTGAGGGGCCGGCTAGGTGCCCGCTAGGTTCCTGGGTTTTCAGGGCTCAGGCCCAGAGCTGGGGAGAAGCCTTTCTTCAGCCCAGTCCCTGGGACACAAGAGCTGCCGGTCTGGTGGGGGAGGCAGCCAAGTTCCTGGTGACACCAGACACCTGTGTGACTGGGCAGGTAGCTTCCGCTTGTTGGACCTGGGCCTCTACATCTGTCATCTGGGGCTGTGGCATCTGAGCACAAAAGTCGAGAGCGCCTGGGGTCCGGGAGGGATATGAAGTAGGTGAAGGGGACCAACCGTAAAACTCACCTTGCTGAGTGCCGAGTGATTCACAGAATGGTTGAGTCACTATATTTTACACCTGAAACTAACATTGTGTGTTAATTATACTGGTATTAAAAAAAAAAAAATACCTGGACTCTTTAGAGCTGGCAAGTAAGGAGCATTCAGGAAATGTTGGGTGGTAGTGTTTAAAAAAAATTTTTTTTTACTGTTTATTTATTTTGAGAGAGAGCGCATGCAAGCAGGGGAGGGGCAGAGAGAGAATCCCAAGCAGGCTCCATGCTGTCAGTGCAGAGCCTGATGTGGGGCTTGAACCCACGAGCCATGAGATCATGACCTGAGCTGAAATCCAAGAGCTGGACGCTTAATCAATTGAGCCGGCCAGGCACCCATTTTTTAATTAAAAAAATTGTTGTAATGTTTATTTATTTTTGAGAGACAGACTGAGAGCGCGAGTAGGTGAGGGGCAGAGAGAGAGGGAGACACAGAATCTGAAGCAGGCTCCAGGCTCCAAACTGCCAGCACAGAGCCCAACACAGGGCTCGAACTCATGGTTGTGAGATCATGACCTGAGCCGAAGTCAGATGCTTAACTGACTGAGGCATCCAGGTGCCCCGTTTTAATATTTTAAATAAAAAACTTACTCTTCTGGACACGAGTGAGAGTAAACAATCGTGTTCCTCACATACTTACCGAGCACCTATTATGTGCCAAGCAAAACAGGGAAAGAATTGTGAACAAGACAAGTGGAAAATGTCTGTCCCCATCAAGCTCGTTCCGTCCCAGCTGGGACAGAGAACGGGTGAAGGGAGTGAGTCCAGTGTAACGAATGTTCCACGAGGATTCTTTGTGGAGAAAGTTCAGTCTGGAAGAGGGAGTGCTGAGGTAGGGGAAGGTGGTCGCGGTTTCAAATCAGCAGTCAGAGAGGGCCTCGCCAGAAGGTGGTGTTGGGGTGCAGACTTAAACAGGGCAGCGATGAGGGCTCCCCACGCAGGCCCCCAGGGATGGAGCTTAGGAGGTGGAGGGAACCGCCAGTGCAAAGGCCTGAGGCCCCGTGTGCCCCAGGATCAGCCGCGGGTCCAGCAGGGGAGACAGACCCCTAGTGGGTGGACCATGGCTGGGTGTTACCACGCGGGAGCTGCCATTTCATGAACACCTGCTATGGCATATCATCTTATTTTACCCTCTTAACACCTCCGGGGGCAGGATTCCTGTTCCCATTTTGCAGATGTGGACATTGAGGTTCAGAGAGGGTGAGCAGGGCTTTGCCAAATGGAACAGGGGTGGGCAGGGCTGTGCGGGAAGGGGTGGGGGCGAAAGGACTGCCTGTGTGTACCCCACCCGGCCGCAGGCTCAGCGGGCTCCTCTGAAGCTCAGCGGCAGGGCCTGAGCGGGGCGGGGAAGGCCCTATCAAGGTGGGAGGTGCCGTCAGTGCTGGGCCCAGTTCTGGGGGTGTACCCAGCTGCCCTCTGTACCTGCCTTCATCCCCACAGCCCAGCCACCCACTCTGGGCCGTCCCGCCCCACCCCTCCTCCCCTTGAAAGGATTTCTGGGTGAGAAAGGGCAGACCTGCCTCCACCTCCCCCCCCCCCCATCTCCTGAAAGCCAAGCTCTGGGTGTGGAAGGCCTGCTGCGTGCTGGGCACCACCTGCCTTGCGTCCCCACCCCATCCTTCCGGGGGGGTGGGGGGGGCACTCTACCTGTGAGGAAACCCAGGTGCAGGTGGTGAGCACCGACAAGGCACAGGTCAACACACCATACCCACGGGAAGGAAGTGGCATTGGAAGGCCAGCCCCTGCTGCCTGCCCACGGGGTCGGCTGGGAGCCCGGTCTGGGATCAGACACAGGGCTGACTTGGGGTCCCTTCCTCTCGGGCACAGGAGCTGAGCAGTCATGGCTTACCACAGCTTCCTCGTGGAGCCCATCAGCTGTCACGCCTGGAACAAGGACCGCACCCGTGAGTACCCGCTGCCTGTGGGCTGGCAGAGGAGGGGCGGGAGCCCCCTAGCCTGTGGGCTCTGGGGGCTGGCTGTTCCCCTCCTCATCTCTGGTCCTGAGTGTGTAAAAGGGGATGAATGAGCTCAGGGCGGGGGTTGGGGGCAGCAGGCAAGTGGGCACCGCGGGGTGGAGGTGACAGCACAGCCCCGCACCTGCTGCAGGTGCCGCTCGGGCTCCCAGGCTGGGGGTGAGAGGTGAAGACAGCCCACAGTGGCAGGTAGTGACATGAGCAGTGAAGAAAAACATGCAGGAGGGGAAAGGATGGGAGGCAGAGGCGCTGGTTTAGAAAAGCTGGCCGGGAGGAAGGGACATGGGCACAGAGACACAGAGGAGGCGGGGGAGCCAGCCATGCCGAGGCCCTGAGGCAGGAGAGCCTGGCATCGTCAGGAGCAGCAAGGAGCCCAGGGCTGGAGCTGGGGAGCAGAGGGCAGTAGCAGGGGGAAGGGAGAACTCCCAGAGGTCATGAGACCGCTGTGGGGGTGCCTGGGGGTAGCGGGTACAGGTGAAGGGTGGCTAGTCCCCAGGGAGGGGTCACAAGGTGTTTCAGGGAACCCCCTGCCAAGGCAGTGAAGAGCGAGGTATTGCCCAGATGGCCTGTGAAGGGTGTTCCTGGTAGAAGGGAGTCATGAGGGAATGGGTGGGGGGGGAACTTGGGCACGCATGCCTCCTCACTCCCCTCCCCTCCCCTCCCCTCCCGCAGAGATTGCCATCTGCCCCAACAACCACGAGGTACACATCTATGAGAAGAGCGGGGCCAAGTGGGTCAAGGTGCACGAGCTCAAGGAGCACAATGGACAGGTGACAGGTGCGTCAGACCGACTGGGATCACTCTCCTGGAAGGAAGCAGGGGGATGGGGCAGGGCCAGCCAGGGCCATCCTCCCAATCAGTGTGTTAGGTAGGCTAGTTTGGGTTGCAAGCAACACAACTCTGATTCAAACTGGCTTAAGTTAAAAGGGATCATGTTGCCCCTTATTACTGAAAAACTCAGAGAGGTTTCTGGGCTTCAGGAAAGGTTTGATCCAGCAGCTCAGCTCAGAGTCACCAAGGACCCGTTTCTCTTCTGTCTCTTGGCTTTCCGGCATGTTTGGAGATATTTTGGAGAGCTGTAACACTCTCAAGAAGTTCTGGTAGTATCCCTTGGAGCAGCTTTCCTCCAGATTGTGTCCCTTAATCCCCTCCTCCACCAGTGCTGTAGAGCCACCTCTGCTGGAAGACTTCAGCCGTGTTTCCTCCCTGCCCCACAGGCATCGACTGGGCCCCCGAGAGTAACCGGATTGTGACCTGCGGCACAGACCGCAACGCCTACGTGTGGACGCTGAAGGGCCGCACGTGGAAGCCCACGCTGGTCATCCTGCGGATCAACCGGGCTGCTCGCTGTGTGCGCTGGGCCCCCAACGAGAACAAGTTCGCTGTGGGGAGTGGTTCCCGTGTCATCTCCATCTGCTATTTTGAGCAGGAAAATGACTGGTGGGTGCCTGGGAGGGTTGGGAGTGGGTTGGGAGGAACCCTGGGGGCTGCAGACTAAAAGGCGGTGGGGCTGGTGTCCCAGGAAGCACTGGATGGCGTGCCAGGTCACTGTTCATGTGACCCTGGCAGAGTAGAGCCTCGTAGGCGAGGGGCACTTCCACAGCCGTCCCGTTGATGAGGGCACAGACCACACCACGACTGCTCGGAGGGCCTTGCGGAAAGCCCTGCATGCATGCTGGCATGGACTCCCCGACAGCCCCCTGGACTGGACATCTGTTGTCCCCACTTTACAGATGAGCAAAGGAAGGCCCTGAGGTGGTCACTCACCCAGGATGTCCAGCCTGTCATGTTCCAGGGCCGCGTTGTAGTATCTTCCCCTAGGTCCCTGAGGGCAGAGGAGAAGCTGGAGTCTGGGACACCTGAGATCACATTGCACCCTGGCCAGCTGGCTGCTGTGACTCCTCACTGAGCCTGCCCCCCCGGGTTGTCATGCAGTTTATTATTATTTTTAACGTTTATTTTTGAGAGAGGGACACAGCACAAGTCGGGGAGGGGCAGAGAGAGGGAGGCACAGAATCCGAAGCGGGCTCCAGGCTCTGAGCTGTCAGCATGCAGCCCGTTGTAGGGCTCGAACCCATGGGCCTCGAGATCGTGACCTGAGCTGAAGTTGGACGCTTAAGCGACTGAGCCACGCAGGTCCCCTGGGTTGTCATGGGGTTTAAAGGAAACCCGGGATAGAGGGCCCACCCTGGAGGCCACTTGGCACATCACTGGCCTGATCTGGGCCCTGGCAGGCTGGTGGGCTGGCAGCACCCAGGCCCCTCCCTCCTGGGACCTTGTCAGGGGGGTGTGGGGGTAGAGGGTCTGTGGAGCCCCATGGGAACGTGGAGTCCCTGGGGCACAGAGGCCATGCGTGCTGAGCTCGCCCGTCCCGACCCCCTTCGATCCATCTGTCCAGGTGGGTGTGCAAGCACATCAAGAAGCCCATCCGCTCCACGGTCCTCAGCCTGGACTGGCACCCCAACAACGTGCTCCTGGCCGCAGGCTCCTGTGACTTCAAGTGCCGGTGAGCGGGCAGGGTCTGGATGTCAGCACAGGAACTAGGAGTGGAGGGTGGAGGGAGCCCTGCACCCCGTGACCCAGACCAGCTCTGCTGGCAGGCAGGCTCACCCGGGGCCTCAGCCCGGCATCTGAGAGGTTTTGCTTTTCGAGAAGGGTCGTCGCTGGGCCCCGTCTCCAGCCCTTGTAGAGTCTTGGCAGGATGCATCCCTTGCTGCCTCTCCGTGTCAGCAAGGAGTCTTTCCTGGGCCCTCCTCTTCGGCTTCGTTAGAGTCCCCCTCCCTCGGTTTCCTTGTCTTCCATCTGGAGGACAACGAGCAGCTTAGACAAACCCATGCCCCGTTATCTCGGGCCTGGAATGGAGCCTCTGGTTGCTCCTGGCGGTTTTTCACTTCTGGGCCCAGCGCCCCCGAGTCTCCCGAGGCCTCTGGCTCCCAGCTCCAGGCAGATGGCCTGGGCGCCTGGGAAACAAGGCTGCAGCAGGCACCGGAGGCCCCTTTGGAGGCCCCCGACACGCACAGAACGTCCTGATGAGGCTCCGTTGGTGGGTGGGGAGCTGGTTTGCTGGCACCTTGACCTGTCGGGCGGACCCCTGTGTTGGCCCTGGGAAAGCAGGGCAGGGAGGAGGGGCATCCACGGGGCTGGCTGTGAAGTGTAGGGGCCAGCGTGATGGGGACCAGGACACCCCCTGGGGACCGTGTCAGCCGTGCGTGGTCAGTCCTCAGATGAGGGCCCAAGGGCCCTGGGAGTTACAGGACGCAAAGCCGGGACTCACTCCCTTGCACAGGAGGGCACTGAGGCCAGACTCGTCCAAGCGTGAAGATGTGGGGCGTGAAAAGCTGGCTGTGGTATCCACCAGCCTCTAGCTGGGCACTGACCTCAGCAGGCCACTTTGGGACAGGGAGTCCCTGGTCAGTCCCTCCCGGACCCCCGGTCTCCTGAGTTTTTTTTCTTTTGGTCTCTCCTGGCAGGATCTTCTCAGCCTACATCAAGGAGGTAGAGGAGCGTCCAGCACCCACCCCGTGGGGCTCCAAGATGCCATTTGGGGAGCTCATGTTTGAGTCCAGCAGTAGCTGTGGCTGGGTGCATGGCGTCTGCTTTTCAGCCAGTGGCAGCCGCGTGGCCTGGGTCAGCCACGACAGCACTGTGTGCCTGGCCGATGCCGACAAGAAAATGGCGTGAGTACAGGCCAGGGGAGTGGGGGGCAATGGAGGCACAGAGCAGGTGGGGACGGAGTGGCTGACCTCTCTCTCTCTCTCTCTCAGCGTGGCAACTCTGGCCTCTGAAACGCTGCCGCTGCTGGCCCTGACCTTCATCACTGAGAACAGTCTGGTGGCAGCGGTGAGGCAGGGAGGGGAGCGGTGCTAGTTAGAAAAGGTCTCCCAGAGATGGCCAGGCAGCCCTCCGCTGCCCACCCCCCACCCCCAACCTTCTTTCCCTCCTTCCTTACTCCCACCCAGCTCCAGCCAGCCGTCAATCTGTGGTCAGAATGGGTCGGTTACACCGCAGTAACAGCACCCCAGTTGCTATGACGTAACACAGTGTGGGCGTTGTGAGGGGCCCTGCTCTGTGCAGGTGGACGCTTTGTCTCCAAAACACTCCCCCCCCCCCCAACCTTGGAGGAAGAATAAGGAAGTGGAGAATCACGCCCTGGACCCTGAGGTTTCTGCTTACATCTCATGGGCCAGTGGAAATTACAGGGTGACACCTAACTCAGTGGTGGCCACATGGTCTAGCCACACATCCAGAAGCGCACTGCCCTCCCTCCTTCCTTCTGTCCACCTATCTGTCAAGTCCCCTTTCAGCCCTCAGCAAATATACTATGGTCCCGGGGCGGGGGCGGGGGATTGGGCCTGCTTTGCCTAACAGAAGCGCCCAGCTGTGGGGTGTCTCCCAGAGTGGGTGTGACCGCTTGGGCAGAAAGTCCCTAGGTTTCCAGGGGTGTCCCAGACAAGCTTTCTCAACTGTCCACTGGCCTTGTTGGGGGAGGGGCCACCCCTAGATGCTAGCCCCCACCATCCGTCCCTGTTCTATACCTGGGGTCCGTCCAGCCGGCTGTGTGTCTGAGCTGGCACTGGCTTCCCGCTGGCTCCACCAGAGGCCCCTGCCGCCCAGCCCCTATAGGTGTCATGTCTTGCCTCCAGCCTTGGATCCCCGTGCTTAGATTGGGGGCACCGTGCCAGCCCTCAGCCAGCGCTCCAATGGCACCCTCACGACTGTTGCAGGGCCACGACTGTTTCCCGGTGCTGTTTACCTACGACAGTGCCACGGGGACGCTAAGCTTCGGTGGGCGGCTGGATGTGCCCAAGCAAAGCTCGCAGCGTGGCTTGACGGCCCGCCAGCGCTTCCAGAACCTGGACAAGAAGGCGAGCTCAGAGGGCGGTGCGGCCGCAGGCTCGGGCCTGGACTCGCTGCACAAGAACAGTGTGAGGTGAGGGTGGGGCCGACCTGGACTCTCCTCCCAGCAGGGTCAAGGTGAGGGCCCTGATTTAGGGAGCAGGGCGACCTGTCGGTTGCACAAAACTAGCATCAGGTGGGGACACAGCAGTCAGCGTGCCCCTCGCTTTTGGAACGTGGCTGTGTGGGGACCGTTGTCGAAGCTCTGGGATGGCCAGAGTGTGACCAGCCCCGAGGCTGTGCCTCCTTGAGGAATGAGGGGAGCGAGAGACGGTCCACAGCTCCCAAATCCTGCCAGCCACAGGTGTCCACTCCACGGCAAACCAGAGAGAAGTGTGGCCGCTTAAACCCTCCAGTAGCCACCGGGTCCGGTGGCCTTTTCAGACTAAACTCATGTCCCCTTTCAGGGCTTGTCAGAACTAGCCCTGCATATCTTCCCAGCCCTGCGTTTTGGTTTTTCCCCGTCCAGTTACAGTCCTGCCACGCTGCACACTCCCCACACACGTGTGACGCAGGCCCTGCCCAGGCCTTTGCACATCCCGTTCCACTCGCCTAGGCTTCCCTCGGCTCTATGAACACGCCTGCTCCTCCTCAAAGCAGACTCATGAACCCCGTTCTCTGTGACCCCTCACAGCCCACCCCCGGGGCTCTCTGCAAGCCGCTGCCCCAGAAGGGTGGGAGCTCCTGGAGGGCAGGCAGGCTGGAGTCCAGTGTGGCCACAGGCTGGGACCCATCAAGCCCTCGTCTTCTTTGCAGCCAGATCTCGGTGCTCACCGGAGGAAAGGCCAAGTGCTCCCAGTTCTGCACCACGGGCATGGATGGCGGCATGAGCATCTGGGACGTGAAGGTGAGGCCTGTCCCACCGTGCCCCTTCCTCCCCCTCCCCACTGGAGAGCCCCCTTCATTCTTACAGAAGGGCACTCCTTTGGGACGAAGGGTGATGAGGGACACCCTCTCCAGCACCTCCCTTTAGGGCTGGGACAGGGGAGGGTAAGGTCCCTGCAGGTGGGGTGTGGCAGGACCACTGAGAACTAGCCTGTCCTGCTTGTCTCCTTCCAGAGCTTGGAATCAGCCTTGAAGGACCTCAAGATCAAATGACCTGTGAGAAATATGTTGCCCTCATCTCAACTGCTGGGGGGAGGGGGTCAGGGAGGCTAAGGGTTGCTGTGCTGAACGTTTCTAGGGTACCAGTTTGGGTCCCCATGGGGACTGCTCCATCCAGAGGGGAGGGACGGGGTGGGAAGCTTTTCTTACCTATTGAAGGAACACGTGCCTTTTTCTTAAAGAAATGCTTTCATTTAGTGTGAAAAACAAATGTTCCCAAAGCACGGTGCTGGTCATGAACTGCTTCAAAAACATGGAGGGAATAAAAAAGCAATCACAGACCTGGTCTCTGTGTCTGGGAGAAGTTCATTTTCACAAGGGCTCAGGTAGCTTATTTTTCCTTGTCAGCAAAATTGATCTTTAAACCCAAGGGCCTTCCCCTAAATGGTTCCTTTCCCTGCAGTCCAGCCAGGGGGCTGCCAGAAGCAGGTGTCCGTCCCATCATTCAGTAGCCTGATTCCCAGACCAGCGGTTGCACATTTTAGCTGGTTCTGGGCTTTAATGGGAAAGTATTTCTCTACTCGATGCTGGCAGTTGATTTTTGATACATGCACATGATTTCCTGAGACAGTTTTTCCCCCATTCCTGTTTCACTCAGAGCGCCTATTTAACGTGTGCTTCTTAGTGTCCTATTCACGGTTTTTTCTTAGTCTAGTTGGGTAACATGATTTACATCAACAGATCAGAACTGTGAACTCCCCCTTACATTTGCATAAAAATGGTACCTCAAGATGCCTTCTCTCAAACTGTTGTAGGCCCGTCCCTCAAGAGAGCCGCCTCAGTCGCAAGAGGCCCACAGATCCTTCTTTAAATCACAATGAGACGGGCCACACAACTCCTCTTATTGTCTATGAAATGCAGTGCCAAGGTCCACCCAGCCAGTACCAGCCCTCTGCAAAGTGAGCTTCTGGTCCTGACTCAACTGTTGTCAGGCACCGGAAGGCTAGGGAGATATTCGCATACGTTTTTCTACAGCTCAGCTCGGGGCTGGAAACATGGCCCCAGGGTATCAGTGTTGTTCCGAGACCCCGAGGAACAGGCCCCCCCTTACTCTTAGAGAAAGATGAACGGCAAACAGGCTCTTGTTTGGCCACCGAGGCCTCAAGCAGAGGCTTCACAGTGTCAACCGTCTGCCCTCATTACAGACAAGTCTTGGCTTAAAGCTGACAGGCTTGGGGTGCCTGGGTGGCTCAGTTAAGCGTCAGACTCTTCATTTCTGACAGCGTAGAGCGTGCTAGCGATTCTTTCTCTTCCTCTCTCTCTCTCTGCCCCACCCCTGCTCAAGTGCTCTTTCTCACAAAACAAACACTAAAAAAAAAACCCTGATAAGCTCAGTCATTTGCTTCTACCAAGAAGGAAAAGGCATTATGACACTGTAGGGTAGGACTGGCTCCTCAAAGGGTGGTCAAGGCTCCTGTGGCAGGTGGGAAGTCCCATCAGGGAAGGAGGGGATCTGGACCCTGTTCTGTGATGTGCACATCACCAGTGGACACCAGGACCACCGGCTGGGCTTGCTGGGCCTTCTTCTGTGCTCTGTGCCATGTCCTACTGGATGCTGAGGACAGTGGAGGAGACAAGAAGCTCATAGTCTGGTGGGGGAGGTAGATGATGACAACCCAGTGTTTTTTGTAGGGGGAGAAGGTGGCAGAGAAAGAAAAGGAAGGGTTGGGGCTGAGGGAAGTTTCCAGGCAAGTAATAACATGCAAGGGCTGGGGGCAAGGGTTTGACCCTTCTAGGAGTCAGAGGACTGATAGGGCGCAGGACAGGGATGAGATGGGTGGGTAAGGCTGGGAAGGTCCCCAGAGACCAGCTTCTGGAGGCCCCTCACATCCTGGGGAATCAGGCCACTAGAACTGGGCAGAGATCTGAGGTTGCTGCTGTCGTGTGGGTGTGAGATGACGTGGGAACAGCACAGGCCCTGAGGACCAAGAGGATGCAGGGGAGGAGGGACAGGGAGCAGCTGGGGTGACCTGGGTGAGTGGTGGAGGACACAACTGGGAGAATCCTAACACCCAAGAGTCACTGTGTCCCCACCTTGGGAGGAAGGCTTTGTTATTCCCATTTTAAGAGCATACTGAATGCCAGAGAAAGAAGTTACCTCTTCAAGGTCTCACGGGCAGGAGGCAGCAGAGCCAGGATCCAAGCTCAGGTTTGACTTCCAAGCCTTGAGGGGCGTCTGCTGAAATGTACTCGATGTGTGTCCGGATCTCTAGCTGAACCAGGAAGGAAATGACTCAAGCCAGAACTCTTGCCAGCATGTCACCCAGGTATGCAGCTGAGATCTATACAACCTCTCATGGGCCTGCAGCCACCAGGGAAGTCCTCGCCTCCGGTCTCATACCAGGTCCAACAAGACAACAGTCCTGGGCACACCGGGAGCCTTGCTGGCCAAGCACGGCCTCTTCATGCCGGCCACTCCTGCAAATCAGCTTCCAGCACGTTAGAAGATACTTCCTTACCACCCCACGTGGCTCCAGTTCTGCTGGCTGGTGGCCCCTGGAGGCAACGACTGTGCACTATCTGTGCACCTTGCCAAACAGCCACCACCTTCTTGTACCTTCCTCCATCTTGTCAGAAAACCTCATTTGCATGGGACAGGCCGAACCTGAGAACCTGAGATACGGCAGGACCTCCAGGTAGGGGGAGGTCTTCTCGCAGGTCCCAGGGGCAGAGGGATTTTCTGCAGGCCAGGGTGAGCTGTAGACACTGGCGGCTGTGGTGTCCCTGCCGGGGGCTCCTGGGTCTGTTGACCTCTAGCACGGTTAAGCCCAGGGGGGCATGGTAGGAGTCCCTGGAAGTCAGGGGCCTGATTCCATCTCTGCCCATTAAATCCCTCTTTCTGACCTCAGGCCAAACCCCTGCTTGGCACAAGTTACTGACCTCTCAGGATCGTACACAAAGGACACTGCTGTTCACAAGGCAGAGCGCCCCTCATGAAGGGGTGCAGGAGAAGGGACAGGCACAGTGACCAATTCTGTAGGCAGCTCATGTGACCACGAAGTCTGTTTCCCTGCTGCCATCTCCACCACCCGGGGTGGTAAAGACAGGATGAGGTGATGCCTGGCAGTCACGTGGGTGCTGGGACACTTCCTTCCAGCACTCAAATCCTGAGACTGTTACCAGCAGGGGCACCTAGAGGGCAGGGCGGGGAGGCGCGGAGCTGCTGTCGGCCTGCTGAGGGCAGCGGATGGCACCCTGGCCACTCCAACTTAAGGTCCGCCATGGTCAGGTAAAGGGAGGGGAGGAGCTGGCTCTGTCCTGAGGTGTCTCCTAGCTCGGAGGCCCAGGGACAAGTCCCCACACACTGCTGGATGCAGTGTGAACCTTGAACCTTGCAGGGCAGACTGGCCTGACAGCAACACCATGCCCTGTTGGGTGAAAAGGGCCCAAGCACGGGGGCCGAAAAACGGATCACAGAACAAACGTTACGATAATGTCAAGTTTAATCTGCCAAATATACAAGTTGGACTTGTGGAGCATGTTCTGCCTGGGTGCTGCACAGTAAACAGAGGTTTCTTGAAATGATCAATGGGCAAGGTTAAGAATGGGCCCTGGCTCTGGCCAGAAGGGTGGGAATGGGGCAGGGAAGAGCGAAGGGGACTGGCTGGGGACAAGCCATGACCCTCAGGGATCCAGGGACAAGGGCTCCTGGACGACAGCCCCTCTGAGCGAGCACCCAGGCAACACAGACTGGGGCTGGTTGTTGCAAACTCAGCAGCAGCTGCCCCTCTGCACAACCAGCCCCTACTGTGCAATCTACGGGATAAACGGAAGCTCTTCTTACCCCACCTCCCAGGCTCCCCCAACAAGAGTTCTGAATTCTAAAAACAGCAAAGACATTCCAATGGTTACATATGAAATGCTGTCCCGCATCTTTCTGTCTCAAAGATGGCAGCTGCCCCTTCCCCCAGCACCCTCCCACCATCCCCCCCCCAAACGATTTCTGTGCCAAGATGAAAAGGAGGCCCCAGGCCAGGGTGGGGGCTCCTTGCCGTGAGGGGCTGCTGCAGCGGCGCCAGGGCAGGTCGGGCGAGACGCGGCAGAGGTCCTGGCAGAGCGGCCCAGGTCCCCGGTGCCTCCTCCCACAGGCCGTGCTACTTATTCAGGGACAGCGACTGCACTCGCTTTCCCGACAAGGTCGCGTCGTCTTTTGCTGAGGGCAGGAAGGGAACAGTTGGTGTTAACACAAGACCCCCTCCCTGCGCACACCCCCACGCACCCCAGAAGCACTGCCCTGGAGGGCCGAGGGACCTCAGAACACATTCTGGCAACAGACTCAGCTGGCAGAGGGGGAACAGACCAGGAAGGATTCCCGCAGGAGCCACTGTCCAGACATTCTCGCCAAGTTTGGGTGGCTGCCCCCGACACAGGGCCCCCAACACTCAAGCTACCGGCAAAGAGAAACTTCTTACCCCACCCAGAGGCAGAACCTCGTAATTACAGCCTCTTTTGTGGGGACCGAAACCTCCAGTCAGCAACATCTGAAGTTCCTCCCCTGCCTGGGCTTTGTGAAGCAAGAGCAGGGAGCCGGGACAGCAGGCTACCTCCAGTGTGGTGACAACCCTGGGGCAACTTATTTCCCGATCTAGGCCTCAGTTTCCCCATGATCTGGTGAGGAGGCAGGACAGCATGCTGGTCCCTAAGGGCTCTTGAGGCCCCACATGAGACCAGGTCCTGAGTCAAATGCTCCTGTAAACCAGACCAACTCCCCACAGCTATCCTGGCCTAGGAAAAGGCTCCACCTCTGACCCCATTGGGAGGGAGGGCATGAGGGAAGAGGGACAGTTGGGCCAGATTTCACCTGGGTCTGGACCGTGAAGTCTGGTCCAGCCCAGCCCTGCCGCACCCTCTCAAGCCCCTCAGATGGACGGTGGTTCTCCGAGGTAGCTTTCCCAGCCACACAAGACACCGGATAATTCAGTGGAACCTTCCAGCCTTGAAGGTCTGCCCTAGGTACATCCCTGCGGCTTCCCTCAGATGCTGTAGACAGTGCTCTGCTTAGATCCAAACCCTCATCTGACTTCCAGCTGCTGCTGAGCCCTCCCAACACCCCAGAAGGTTGGGGCAGAAACGCCCACCTCCACTGATGAGAAATTAAGTGCATTTACACACAGGCTGGCCCTCCACCCAACAACCCAACCCCATCCCATTTCACAAGGACACTGAAGCGCAGGGTTTAGCGGCTTTCCCAGAAACCGTCAGGCAGTCACACCGGCAGCTCAGGACTTACCTTTCCTCTCCTCTTCTTTCTTCCTGGCAGCCTCTTCCCGCTGTTTCCGAATGATTGCCAGCCGGGCAAGGTCAGCTTTGGCTTGCTCTGTCTTCCCAGCTAAATGCATTTTCATGTAACGCTCTTTTGCTTTCTGCTTCTCAATTTCTTCTCTGTTTGGATAAAATGGTGTCATAAGGGACATCTTCCCCACTATTATCAGCCGAGCTAGATGTAGGAGCCAGAATAAAAGCCAAGTACTTGGGCCCGGAGCCCAAGTGGAAGAGGGTGCCCTTGCTCTGTGTGCCCCCTCCCTGATGGACACTCACCAAACAAACAAAGGGACAGGCCTGGACTTCTCAGCGGGCTGGAGGAAGTTCAAGCAGTGTACCAGCTTCCCCAGACACGTAACATAGGATGGGGGTGAACTCAGCACACAGTGAACAATGTCTGCATTGGCCGGCGGGGGGATGCTGACTAGGGTCTGGTGTCCCCGGTAAGAAAGGGGGAGCAAAACCAGTGGACTGTGTATCAAGAGATGAGCAAGAGGAGGAAGACACTGGGAACCACATTCTACGAGGGGTAGAGAAGGGAGTGGCCACAGATGGGAACCACACCCACCCAATCTCAGGTCCACAGGACATGGCACATTCTCAATTAGAGCAGCTCAGATGTGTAAGAGGCTGCCTTCAAAGTGGTGAGCCCCCACCAAGGAGGGTGTGGGCCTAAGAGCTCTACTCCCACAGGACAAAGGTGTCAGTCACCAACCCACTAGGTAGAGAGGTGATGGTCATTAGCTCCTCCCTCTCATTAAGTCTTCCCTCTGAGATCCTCCTCCCAGGCCTGAGATTCTGGAGTGAAGCGTGCACTTTCCACTGAGATATTAGATTGTCCCACTTATACCAGAATCCTGGACGAGCCAAGTATTGGAGGAGGGGACAGGGAAGCCCTAACAGGAGCATGGGAAAGGGACTTGGCCTCCCAGAGGCCCTGACAGCACACCGCGCTGGGTGATAAGAAACAAGGCATGGGGCCTGGCCAGAGGGGAGGAGAGCCAGCCACCAAAAGTCAGCTGAGCATATGTTTCGCCCAGGAGACTCTCAGTAAGACACGTGCAATAGAGAGGAGACTGGAACACCTGTCAGTCCAGCAGATCCTACCCTGGGAGGCAGGTGCAGGGTCAGGAGCCTCTGAGCTAGCAGCAGAGATCCAAACCAGGGTTGGGGGGTGGGGAGGGGGGTTCCCTGGAGGCATCTGGAACAATGAGCAAGACTACCAGAAGCTCTGCAAGGTCCTCTGGGTGAAGGCTCGGGGCCAGGCAGGATGCCGGCCTTCATGGCTTTCACTCTGCAGCCTCAAAGGGTGGGGGTAACAACAGGATCCTCTTCTTACTGGTGAGAAGGAAGCTACTGGAGGAGTAGAATCCTTAGCAGCCTCTCATCACACCCCGAACTTGTGAGCCTTTTCTTAAAACCCTCAGCCGTCATGGGGTTAGCACAGGAAGGCGGATTTAAATCTTAGCAGCCCAGGAAGAGAAAAACAAAACAAAACAAAACAAAACAAAACAAAACAGGACAGCTTTCCCTAGTGGCCTTCAACCTCTTATAAGGTCCCTGCTGTCAGCTGGTGGCCACTGAAAGTCCAGGCACTACCTGTCAAGGAATGGCCATGTGCAGGGCACTTCAGCACTCAATTGAGACCCTCATATAATTGCAAAGAGAAGGCTGTCTGCAGCTCCGTTTCCACCTGGGACTTAGGGAGCACTGGGGCAGCCAGCAGACCTCTCTGCACTGTGCTCTCTGCACTGTGAACCTCTGGGTTCTCCCAACCCCCACGGCAATGACATCAAAGAATGCAGGCCAAGAATGGTCAGACTGGGCTGGGTAAGGAACTGTCCCCAGACTGGGGTGCTGTGGAGGAAGAGACTGTACCATAACCCTCCATTTCCTTGGGCATTACTTCAAGTGTGACGCTCAGGTCTAAAACTGTTGTTCTATTTTCCCTGTTGTGTTCCTACTGGTGAAAAATTATTTGTTTAGTGTTTCTGGAAAAGCTTCTATAGAGCCTTTGAGGAATGAGATAAACAAAAAAAAACAGATACCGTAGCTAGAGCCCTCACCCAGTCCCTGGGAACCCCAGGGCCCAGGAGGCAAGGGTAGGGGAACCGGGTGCCTCAGCCGCTCCTCCCACCCCGCCACGAAGGTCAGCCCCCTGCCCACGTGCCCAGGTCACAAGGCCCAGTAGCAGAGGTTACCGTTCTCTCCTTGAAAGCTCCTTGGGCCCATCCAGGTCCAGTTGTGTGACCTTTTTGGTTGTCTGTGCCACCCTGTTAGGGTTCTCAATGTCGATGAGCCCTTCCACGCCTTTGCGCTTTTGCTAAGGTAAGACAAGAAGCCGCCTGTTGGAAAAGTCCGTCCAGCAGAGCCCCTGAGGGCCATGCCCACCATCTCCCAACAGCCCCCCTGGGCAGGGACAAACTTCTGCTCCACCCCCGGACAACATGATGCTCGGCCCAAGCCTCACAGTGGAACAGCACCTCGGGATGTCTTCACCAGCCCAGGAGGTACAAGGACAGCAAGTGCACGTGACTGGAGCCCAACCTATGCCAAGTCCCAGCAACCGGAGGTTATTGTCTCAGATTCACAGGTGACAGAACAGAGGCACAGGACTGAACAACTTGCCTAAGGCCAACCAGGAAGTAGACCGATGAGCTGAGAACCCAAGCCCAACTCACAAGCTCTCAACACAGAGCACTACGCCCCTACTTCAGGCTCAGCCTCTGGAAGCTCACGTCTGACTGCAACAACCACTGCTGGGTCCCCAGGGCAGGCCACACTAAGGATGTTCTCAGGACCAATTCCAATTCCTACCCATCTCAGCTCATGGGAGGGAAATGTGACATGAGAAGGAGCCATGGGATCGCAGTCTACGGGTTTAGGGAGCCTGCACCTCCCACCTCCCCTGGGAGATGTTCAACAGGAGCACAAGTCCCCAGTACAGCAGGCTGGGCCCAAGTCTCAGGTGCTGTTGACCACAGCTTTTCTCTTTAAGTGACCAGGGAAACAGGTTCCAAATACCAGCCAACCTGACACAGAGCTCCAGACGACAACATCCATTTGAGCTACCTGTGAACACGTCCACTTGTATGTTCATGTCACAAGCGAATGTGCCTAAATGGAACTCGAGACTCACCCCTCGCCTACCCTGCTCCTTCGACCATCCTTATGCCATAGCCTCATGCCCCCTTCCCTCAGTCCCTGGACCCACCCTTCAGCAAACCCAAAAACACAGCGTGAACCTGCCCCCTCTCCCCCATTGGCCCAGCCACAATTTCTTGTCTGGTGACCTGCTGCCATTTCCCCGCTTACATCCTCTGCAATTTACTCTTTGCAGAGAAGCCACAACCACCTTTTAAAGGCAAATCTGGTCATCACTCTCCGCCACTTCAAGGCCTCCACCAGCTGCCCACTACCCGCAACAGTGAAACTCAAACCCTTCAACTGCCACTCGGGAGCTGCCCTGGCCAACCTCTCCTCCCACATCCCTAGCCACTCTACCCCTTACCCACCTAGGCACATGCCCACCAGCCTCCTGCTGTCCTGTCCGACCCCGGAGCCCCTGCACTTGCCAATCCGGCCACCCTGACAGCTCTGCACGTTGGTTTTTCACACACCGGGCTCCAGCCTGTTTTCAGATCTCAGTTTAAAAGTCACCCTCCTCACCACACACTGCTTCAAGTACCCATGATCAGTCCATCTTACTCATAATACTTGCTGCTACCTGAAATCCTAACATTTGTTCACATCCTCATTGTCTGTACCTTGCTATTAAAACATAACCCCTTAAGATTGAAGACTCTGTCTGCATCCACCATTGGGAATGGTGACCAACAAGCACTTAACAGATGTTTGTTGAATGAATGAGTCCAAGTCCCAGGCCTCCACCAAACTCAGCACCTGGTAATCATCTTCTTCATCTTCACTCTCATCTGAGTCTAGGGATTTCTTCTCCTTTTTGGGGTCCCCCGCAGCCCCATCTCCACCTTCTTCTCCTTGTTCCTCTTCTTCCTGTTTCAGAAATGGACAACCTGCAAAATCAAAAATGCACAAACCCCCTAGACTGTGAACCCTGCTCCCACCACCTCCAGACTGTGGACCCCGAGGAATTAAACCCCCACAAGGCTGGGACCAAGTATGACAAGGGTCCTACTCTGTAACCCCGGCCCCTGGTAGGGGACCTGGGTCAGAGGCAGCCTATATATTTGGCTCCACAGCCTGGAAGCCATTCCCACACTCCAGCCTGGGTGAGAAGTTCATCTCCCAGGGTCGGAAGGACTCGGCTGTGGGGCGGGGAACCTCAGTCCCACTCAGCCCCCCTCCTGCTTCCCCAGCTGCCACATGCAGCTGCCAAACTGCACTGTTTTCCTGGGCAAGTCCTCCCGTGTTCCACTCCCACGGTGGAAATGGAGGGCCAGTCACTCGAGCCTGCCCCTGCAGATGCCCTGCTGCGCTGACTTCCCGGGACAACACTCAACATGCCACTTCACTCCACCTTTCTTGCTTCCCCACCAAAAACATTCCTAACAAAGCCAGTACATCCTTCCCCCTACCACTTGCCCACATACTCTCCAAGGTCCCACTTAGCTGGCAGCTCCTCCATCCAGCCCTCTGCCCCCTCCCCCATTCAAATGCAGCCCCTCCCTTCTAGGGGCTCCCAGGCCCTTCACAGCGGTGTCACCCATCCAGCCTGACTGTGCTCTTTTTGGCCCTTATTCAGGCAAGGATCTAATGGTGTGGTCAGGGATGTGGACATTGACGAGGATAGAAATATTCCACTTCCTGACAGTAGGCTGGAAAAAACACTGCAGGAACAGAGTGGAGGGAACTGCTAAGCTTGGACCAGAGGGGGCAGGGTGAAGAGCATCAGTGAGAATCATAGAGGAGATGACTCTGAGCAAGGTCTGGAGGAACGAAGGGTGCTCTGCCTACTGGGGGTGAGGGGAGGCAGGGCACTATGTTGTGCTGGGTGTGGCATGGCTACAGCAGACAGATGGGGAGTGCGGGGAGTTTGAGCTATGGATGGGCAGGGCCTGGCAAAACGACAGCTCCCAGAAAGCAGGACACAGGACCAAGAAGAGACACCCACTAAGGCGACCATCGCTAAAAGAACAAAGTTCTAATTGATTCAATCAGAAGATACCTCTCCTCTTCACTGTCGCTGGTTGTTCAGGGACACCCGCCTGCTGCCCGTGCCCCGCCCCCCCCCCCCCCCCCCCCCACCTCAGGTGCTGGCTTCTGCCTAGGAATTGGTGGTCCCTGCCTGGCCTCTCTGGATGACAAAGAGGCAGGGCCCTGCCCTGGGCCACTGGAGTGGCTGGCACAGGCACGTACTCACCCTGGCCTTCTGCTTCTCAGCCTGGAGCTGCGCGTCGATCTCCTCAGGGCTTGTGTACTGCCGTGCCCGGCCTTTGTGGCCTCCCTTTCTCCCTGCACGAGGATCGGCAGTTTAGGAGATGGGAGGTAATCAGCTTCCCTGATTGCCCTGAGCCCCAAAGGGCTGCCTCCTGCTTGAGGCGCTGTCATCAGAGGCTGCAGAGACCTCCCCTACCCCTCACCAAGCACCACCCAAACCTATTCTCCTCCCTTCACATATCCAAAGGGACAAAAGAGGCAACATGCGACCACCTGACGCCGCACCAACCTACGTGCTAGACATAGGTTCCTACAGATAAGACCTGAGAGGAGGATGTGGGAGAGGGCACGCTGCATCTAATAACTGGCTAAATCCCATGGTGCCTTAGAATCCAAACTCAGGTCAAAATGCAGTAAGAACATTTAACACTACAGTCCTTTTTACTTGCAAAAGTTCTGGCACAACCATGGACCCTCTTGAGCCAGGACAATGGACTGACCCCTGCTCTGCTGGTTCTGGAAGACGCTGAGGTAGTTGTGGCCTGAATCTAGCCCCACCTTTGAGCCCATATGTGGAGAATCATGGCTGATCCCATTCTAAAGACAAGACACTAAAGATTGAAACCGAATGATGAAGAGCACGAATGCTGGAGTCTGACCCTCAGGCTCAAATCTCAGCTCTACCACTTACAAGCTTTGGGAGGGTACCTGACCTCTCAGTCTCAGTGTCTTCAGCTGTGTCCCTACCTCCTGGAGTTGTCATGGGAATGAATTTGTTAACACATGTAAAACTGTTGGAACAGTGCCTGAGATCGGATTAAGCACTACAAAAACGTATGCTGTGTTTGCTAATTTTCTAATAAGGTATTTTGGCAGGAGATAAAAAACAAAGCCACTGACCACATTAGTGATTCCCTATAAAAGTCAGGGAATATGGGACACCTGGGTGGCTCAGTCGGTTAAGCGTCCAACTCGGTTTCGGCTCAGGTCGTGATCTCATGGATTGTGGGCTCAAGCCCCACATTGGGCTCTGTGCTGACATGGCAAAGCCTGCCTGGGATTCTCTCTTTCCCTCTGTCCCTTCCCCTATCGTGCTATTTCAAAATAAATAAACATTAAAAAAAAAAAAAAAAAAAAAGGTCAGGGGATGTAATGAAACACTTTTTGTTCACCTGAGCATTATACTATAAGGAAAAAACCCTAAACCTATTGGAAACTTTCTTGCATGCGGAGTAAGAAACATAGCTGGCAAAGTTAAAGCTGAAAATAAAGCTGACTCCCTTCTAACAGTTAAAAGTGTGATTAGCAATTAAAGTTCATCTAAGAGTATCAGTCTGAGCCTCTTGAGCTAGGACAATAGACTGACCCCTGCTCTGCTGGTCCTGGAAGACGCTGGGGTGGTTGTGGCCTCAATCCATCCCCACCTCTTCTGGAAGCTTCGGCCCAGCTGATTTCTAGTGAGTCTGAGTGCAGAGAATCTGTAATTAGACAGCCACAGCTTCTCTGGACTCAAGAGACAGTAGCAGAGATACCAACCTCCTCTTATTTCCTAGACAGCAGCTGCAAAGCCATAATTGGGCTGCTACAGATCACACCACCCATTTTTAATGACTACCTGGGTTCCCGGGGGGTGTCTCAGTCTACGCTCATCCAAGTCCTATTGTGAGAGATCAAGCTTGCCAGTTAAAAAAAAAACAAAAAACCCAACAAGCTTTCCAGGCCTCTCAATATTCCAGGCAGTAATAACAACTCAAAACTGGCTACTACACGCTGTCATTCCGCACACTTGGCTAGGGGATATGGACCTTAGTTCAGACTACAATAACTTTTACCAGCATGCCTTTGAAAATGCTTTACAGTTACTAATGGAAACAAGAGTTCATCCTTTTCTCTTGGATAATTTTATACTTAAAAAAAAAAAAAGTCTTGTTTTCTTTTGCTTTTCAAGCAAATAAACCCAAGCAAAATAGGTAAATCTTATCTGCTCATAAAGCTTTTCACAAGCCAAAGGCCAAGTCATTTAACCAAGAATTCATATTTGGGATTCTGTAACCTCCAACTTTGACTCAAACTATCTATGATGTAGGACACTTAGAACCAGAATTCTGGAACCAGAAGGGTTCAGATGGCACCCTCATTTTGCACAACAGGAGGCTGTGCAAAATGGAAGACACCTGGCTCTTCCTACCAGGCTAAATCAACAGAGAGGTAGGTTTAAATGGATTCGATTCTGTAAGCCCCAATATCTCTGCAAGTAGAGAGTCAGGAAGTCATTTAGGTTTGAAAAAGCTCCAAGTAGATTTCCTGTGGGCTAAAGCATCTTAACCAACATGACACTTGAGCTACCACTATTAACCGAACATCTGTTCTGGGCCAGAAGTTAGCCAGGCACTTTGAGTGCTCCATTATTTTACGACCTCTATCTCCAGCTCTCCAAGCTAAGGGTTATCAGCCAGGTGTTCCAGATGACAAAAATGGGCAGGAATTAAATAATTTGTTTCAGGCCACAGAGTTGGGCAGTGACACAGCTAGACTTGAAATCAAGAACTACGGACTCTTAGGGGAAAGAGAAAGGACTGTCTACGATGCACTGGGAAGCCACGCATCTTCTACCCTCTTGGCCAAGAAATTGACGAAACCGTATAAACAATGCTTATAGCGAACGCTTGGCTGCCTGGAGCTGTGCTGCGCACTCCACGTGGATCACCTGGTGGTGTAAGCCTCACATCACTACTATGAGGTAGGTACAATCAAAAGCCCCTTGCAAATGAGAAAACTGAGACACAGGGAGGTTAAGCGACTGGCTCAGAGACACACATAGAGCCGCTGCCGAATAGGGACATTCAAAGCCAGTCAGCCAGCCTCGAGAGCATCAAGTTAGGTCTCATTAGGCAGGCCTCACTCGCCCGGAGCTCGAGAGGCCCCACGTTTTACGCGCAAGGCAGACGGGCTCGGCACAGGCGCGGGACGCGGTGACTCAGTCCCCGCGAGCCTGGAAGAGGGAGTAAACTCCAGGTCCCTCAGGCCAAGAGAAGCGCGCCCCAGATCAGGCCTTCGGCGTCGGCGAGGAGCCGGAGCCTTGGGTCTCCTCAGACCCCCGAAGGAGTGGCTCGTAGCCACTCCGGTCCTCAGTTTCTCCATCGGGACAATTGGGCGCCGAGGCCCAGGCCTGGCCCTCAGCCGGCGCGACGTCCTCCCTCGGCGCCGCTCTCCGAGACACCCGCGGGCAGAATGAACAGCGGGAGCCGGACTCGGGCAGCCCCTCGAGGCCCGCAGGCCACGCGCGCTTGGCCCTCACCTCCTTTAGGCATCGCGGATCCGGCGGCTGCGGCAGCGGCGGCGGCGCCTCGAACTGACACCGGAACCGGAAATATCTCGGGCTCAACTTCTTCCGCCCGGCCCAGTACCCTCAGCGCGCCGCCGCCGCCGCCGCCTCCTCGAGGACCGGGGACTTCAAGGAGGCCGGAGCACGAAGACTGTCCCGCGAGCCGCCTGAGTCCAGGCTCGCCCGCGCGCTGCCCAGGCAACAGCGCCCCCAGTCCCTCAGCCCCCGGGGAGACGCGTGAGCCTGCCGGTCTCCCCCCGGGAAGTGACGGCAAAAGGCAACAGCGGGCTGGAATTTGTACAGGCGGAGCTGCAGACACCTAAAATGACGCAATCTCAGCGCGAGAAAGGGAGGGGATCCGCGAGGACCTCATCCTGGAGAGATTACCTGGGAAGCGGAAGCCGTAGATAAAGAGGCGGCTGACGGCGACGGTGGTTCAGGTGAGTGCTTTTCCTGTGTTCTCTAGTACCTTGGTGACCGCTAAGGCCAGGAATCGGAGGTCTGCACTGGCCCAGAGGCGGTGGGAGCGGTTGGCTTGGGACGGGTGTGGGGTTCTGGAGCGGGAGGTCAGAGTGAGTTCCCGAGAAGAGTCGGCGCCTGGTTCGTTCTGCCCAGGAAATGGGTTTAGGGGTTCTCTTGCTTCTAGGTTCCCACTCCTCCCACTGTTTTCTCTCCCGAAAATGTTTTCTGTCTAAATGCTGTTTGTTCTTGTAAGCTCGGCCCAGATGTCCTCTCAATGAGCCTTTTGTACAGTCGCGACTGTAATGTTTTCCCTCCCTAGCTCCGAATGCCTTTCCACGCTCTTCTTACGAGCGCTACCACCTCTTATACCACCCGACACCCCTTGATCTAGTTGCTTCCTACCAGTTTTCTATTGTGGGTTGTCCTCTGACCTCCAGATGAGCCAGGGCTCTCGAATTTCCCTGGGTCATAGCAAATTGGTGTCCCGTATCTTTGTTCTTCCAGCCGGGCGCGCTTGGGCAGGGTCCAGATTCTGACCATCTCTAGCTTCAGAGCAGGGAAGATACGTCCAAAGACCACTGATTTGGGAGTCAGGAGCCCCCCCCGCCATCCGAATCATACTTTGCCAGTTTTCATCTGTGTGACTCTGACTTTACCTGCAGAAGTTTCATTTCTCATCCGTAAGATTGTTAGTGGAGGATTAAGGAAAGGAGGCTGGGGGTGTATGGGGGTGGGGGGAGTGGACATTGTAAACCGTCAGGCACCCCACAGAAGGGAGGGACCGATGAGTTTGGGGGATAGGAGTCTGCTATGCTGCACAGTAGGAGGTAATTAACCTGAATTTGCTTTGCCACCTAGAAAGGCCTTGTGGCTTGAAAAATGTGGTGGTTTAGATTTGGACTGAATAATTGTGTGGACTTTATATAACTTGCCTTTATGTAATACTTTGTTGGGTTTGAAGATTCTTTGGGGGTGCCTGGATGGCTCAGCTGGTAGAGTATATGGCTCAGGTCATGATCCCAGGGTCATGGGATGGAGCCTGTGTTGCGCTCCGTGCTGAGCTCCTACTTAAGATTCTTTCTCCCTCTCTGCCCTGTTTGTGTGCTCTCTTTCTTAAAAAACAAACAAATGAACAAAAACTCCTTGGCAATCAAGCTAATTCACTGCTCTCGTTTTACAGATAAGACTGAAGACCAGAAAGGGAATGTGACCTCCCCTAAAGTTACAGTAATTGGTAGAGCTGGACAAGAACTTGAGTTTGTAACTGAAGAGATCAGAGATCTTTCTGTTACACTCTTGGGAAGCAGACCCTAAGGTACTTTGACTTGACAGCATCTTTTTCCCTTTTAAACACTCATTCCCTGGTCTCTCCCAACCATAGCCCTTCCCACACTATGTTGTAATTGCCTTGTCACTTTATATCTCCTTGCTAGAATGTCACCTTCTCAACTATAGAAATTGTGTCTTACTCTTTGTTCTGTGTTCCCAATATCCAGTACAGGGCCAGGCTCATAGGTGATGTTAATGATAACACCAAAAAGTCTATTAAACACATTTAATGTAGGCATGTTGCATATAACTACAGTTAAATCTTCACAATGGTCCTATAGGTAGATTATATTATCCCCATTTTACAGATGAAGAAACAGAGTTAGGGAAGTGAATGTGCACCAAAATGGTGGCTAGTGAAGGCCTTTGGGGATCTCAGGTTCAGAAACCAATCCATTTAATTTTCCTCCCCCAGATCTTTGCAAATTATCTTGTGGGAAACATGCCTAAAGTCAAAAGAAGCCGGAAAGCTCCCCCAGATGGTTGGGAGTTGATCGAGCCGACACTGGATGAATTAGATCAAAAGATGAGAGAAGGTGAGTGGGGGAGTTCGCGACTGGGTGAGGTGTGTCTAAGGGTCACAGGCTTAGATGACCCCCCAGGGGCCAGGCATAAATGCAAGTATCAGTGGGAAGAAACAGGCAGCACCACTATGGCCTCCTGACACTGACGTGTTTTGTTTGCTTATTAACTCAGGAATGTTCTGTGTCCTGGAAAATAGGATGGCACCAATGAAAAGGTCCTCAAAGCCATTTTGGGGCCAACTAGATATGAAAGCTTTAGAGACTAAAGATTGACTAGCAGACCTATAATTAGTTACTATTTTGGTTAGGTACATATTTAGAATTTTACAAAATATGTTTACTTGGGAAATCCTGTCCTTTTTCATTTTCACATTTTCTGAAACAGTTTTATTATTTTTCTTAATAAAAATATTGGGTCTTTGACACTGGTTTCATCATCACTTTGTTTCTGCATTATACACTAGTTTTTTACAATGTATGTTCCCAAAAAAATGTCGATGATCCTGAACTTTGTGAATCATGTAGCATGATTTTAGAAAATTTATCCGAAGCCATGAGCCTTATATCTTATATGATCACAGTGTAACTACTTACTGAATTGCTTTTTAAAGCGGTCCTTTCTTTAAAGCTTTTTGGTAACTAATCCTTGTTATGAGGTCATACCTCCAGCAATAATTATTAAATCATTGTTAAGTCACGTTGCCTTTTTTCCCAAAAACTGATTGTATCAGATAACTTCTGTTAAATACCTAGAACTTCCAGTAATCAAGGTCATTTTTGGCTGAGAGATTTCTTCCCCAAACCAATCTCTATTCAAAATAAAGGAACCTGGAGAGCACTATAATAGAAAAGATTTTGTGAGTCCTTGAAAATTGTCTCCAAAAGAAATATTCTCTTCCATTTTTGTTTAATCATATAGGTCATCAGCATTTCTTTGCTTTCCCATTTTTTGATAAACTCACAGGTGTAAGACCTGTTTCATGTTGTCCTTCCTTCCATTATGAAGAAAACAGTGGATGGCAGGTGGCACCAGACTTGGCTTTAGTGTTGGGAACAATAGGAAACTCTGAGGATGTGGCAGACTGGACAGGGGCAGGAGCTGCTATTCACCCGAAGCCCATTTTACCTTGGGATCCAGGCTAAGTTTTGCCAAATTTTCTGGGCGGGGGGGGTTCCCCAAGAGAAGCCAGAAATCCAGCTGTTTTATGTGAACTGGTTTTTTTTTCTCCAGGTTTATTTTGAGAGAGCGAGAATGAGCGGGGGAGGGGCAGAGAGAGAATCCCAAGCAGGCTCTGTGTGAGAGCACAGAGCCTGATGCAGGGCTCGATCTCCTAAATCATGAGATCATGACCTGGGCCGAGACCAAGAGTCAGATGCTTGACCAGCTGAGCCACCCAGGTGCCCCCATGTGAACTCTTCTAATTTAAGATTCAAACTTAAAAAAACAAGATTCTGACTCTTGATTTTGGCTCAGGTCACGCTCCCAGGGTCATGGGATTGAGCCCCACGTTGGGTTCCATGCTATATGGAGCCTGCTTAAGATTCTCTCTCCCCTGCTCACACTTTAGCAACAACAGCAACAAAACGCGCAGGTATTTGTGAAAGGAGCCAAACAAAGCCTGCCTTCAGGCTGGCTGGGGCTGCTGGTTTCTCGTTTGTAGCCTCTAGCACAACTTTTGCCTGTGGTATCTGTGGCCACACTCCTAGACATGGGGGACCCTTGTGTGGCTTTTGGCACAGAGGAGCCCAAGGCCAGTGGCATTACCAGGCCTGTCCTGATCTGAGGGCCACTTACAGGACAACTCACACTTACTGAAGCAGATGGAGAGTTCCCGTTTTCTCTTGTAGTTTGTCCCCAGTGTTTGCTAGCTTGACTCTTGACCCTGCCTGGCTCTTTATGTGTCTGTTAGGTCATACTCAAGTTTTTGTACAGCTGCTGTGGCCCTGGAGGTCCCCAAAGAGCCTGATTATAGCAACTGAGGGGCAGAGATGGGGGAAACTGTGTGGCAGGGGAGTTTGGTGGGTAACTCAGAAATAAAGGCACTATTTCTGTGGACTATAACCAGGACTTGTAAATAACTGCTTTTATAAGGACTTTAAACTAGTTGAAAATAAGCATAAACACTTGCATAATGAACCCTTAGCTAGATTTTTAAACAATAACATTTTAAAAGAATTGTTGCCAAGGTTTTGAAGTTAACGGGCAGCTGCTTTTGAAGTTTTTGGCATTAGCAAAGTGGCAAAAAGCTACATCTAGTTTGCGCCACGATGCCCCTACCCCCGGCCTTTCTTCCTGCCCTATCCTCCTAGGGGCAGGACTCTGCATCAGCCACCAGAAACGGCGTTCCACTTTGGGTGTGGACCTGTACAGAACAACATCCAAGAATGTGCACGTGGTTTTGGGAAAATGGGTCCAAACGGGACTTTAAAAATGGGAGGTGCTGCTATGATTAAAAGACTGAAAAAATGACCAAAGCTCAGGGAGGGAGGCTCTGCTTCCAGCTGCAGCCTAGGCAGCAGCGTGCCCTTCCCTCAGTGGCTTATCCGGATGCATGGCTTTCCACACTCTGCCCAGGTGACCACATCTTCTTCAGCCGCGACTCAAAACTAGACTCTATATACCAGCTGCCTATGGAGTGGCCCCATTCGGACATCTCAAACTTAACCATTTCCAGAACTGAACCATTCATCCACCCCAGAGCTGCTTCCGTTCTGAGGCCACAACCACTGACCCATCCTGGACTCTTCTCATTCTTTCTTCCTATCCAAGCATCTAAGACATCCAGATTCCTAAGAAGGGTGACAGGATGGAGGGAATGTTGTGAGACAGATCAACAAAGTACAACGTCTGGATGTTGTTTGGACCTTAATTCAAACACATGCGTTGTCAGCAGGTGTTTTTGAGGCAATGAGTGAAAACTGAACTGAGTATGGTTGCTAATAAGGAGGAATGGTTGGTTTTGTTGTGTGGGATATTAGCATTGTGGATCCTTTTTTAAAAGTCTTTAACATGTTAGAGATACATAGATATTTATGAATGTGACATTTGATGGTTTGAGATCACTTTAAAATACTTCAGTCTCCCACCCCCAGAAGTGGGGAGAACCAGATAAAATAAAAATAGCTGAATACTAGAAATGTTTGAAGCTGTGTGATAGGTCTTGGGGGGCCAATATGCTGTTTTGTGTACATTTTAAATTATCCATAGTGCGATGTTAGAAAATCCACAAGTCTAAATTTTGATTCCTTTTAAATTCCACCACATGGTCCAAGCTACTCTCACCTGGATTACTTCGGTAGCTTCCTACTTCTCTCCCTACAGTCTTTTCTACAGAGCAGCCAGAGTGAGGGCTTCAAATTGTTAAGTCAGATCACAGTCTGCTCAGGACCCTCCAGTGGTTCACTTCCCCATCAGAGCAAAACCAAAGTCCTGAGACACCTGGGTGGTTCAGTCAGTTAAACATCCGACTTTAGCTCAGGTCATGATCTTGCAGTTCGTGGGTTCCAGACCCACATCGGGCTCTGTGCTGACAGCTCAGAGCCTGGAGCCTGCTTTGGATTCTGTGTCTCCTTCCCTCCCTCCCTCCCTCTCTCTCTCTCTCTCTCTCTCTCTCTCTCTCTCTGCTCCTCCCCCACTTGCACTCTGTCTCAGTCTCTCAAAAATAAACAAAGTCCTTGTGTGGCCTTCCAGGTCAAACACTGTCTCACTGCAGCCCCCTCCTTAGTTCCATCCCCTGTCTCTCTCCCTTATCCCCTGCCCACAACTGCTGTTCCTGGATCCCTAAGTAGTCCTGCCTCAGGGCCTTTGCATTGCTGTTTGCCTTATAAGTATGTTTGCCCCTCCCCTTTTTTATTTAAAACTATTTTTTGATGTTTGTGAGAGTGAGCGAGCATGAGCGGGGGAGGAGCGGAGAGGGAGACAGAGGATCCAAAGCAGGCTCCACACTATGAGCACAGAGCCTGACATGGGGCTTGAACCCATGAACCATGAGATCAAAACCTGAGCTGAAATCAAGAGTTGGCTCCTTAACCAACTGAGCCACCCAATGCCCCACTCCCTTCCCCCTTTTAAATTGGGATCTATATCATGCACATGATTTTAAATCATGCACATGCACATGATTTGATATGTGTATATGAAATGATTAACACAATGTGACATCCAGGCCTTACAAACGCACCATACAGTATTATAAATTATAGTCCTCATGCTATGCCCTACATCTCCAGGACCTGTCTTCTAACTGGAAGCTTGTACCTGTGATCCCCTTCACCAATTTTGCCCAGTCCCCAGCCCACCCCTTGTTTCTTAAGGTCTGTGATCAGATGTCCCTCTTGTGCCTTCTTTGATCCCATGTATAAAGTGGCAGTCCCCCCTCTCCCCACTTGCCATCCCCTCTGTGTTCTCTCTGGCCTCTACCACTTACCACCACGTGCTGATCTGCTTCCCTCCTCGGAACGGGGCTCCAGACCTGCTCTGTCTGCCCCACTGCCTTGTCTTCGGCACTCGATCAGGGCCTCAGCTGCAGCAGGCACACAGTGCGCACTGCTCAGGCCTCAACACCTGCCTTTTGCTTGGATCACAGAATCCTGTTCGTGGAGCTGAGTTCTACATCCTAAGTCATAGAATGTCCCCAAAGTTGGAGAAATGGAGGCACATTTTTCTTGACCCCTCCTCCCCTTTCTCCATTCTCTAAAAACTGAGTCAAGGTGATAAAGATCAACTTGGAGCTGCTAAGAGACAGAATTGCCACTTCAATCATGTTTAAATCATGTGGCCCCTTTTTTTATCTTTTTTAAAATAACAGCTCTATTGAGACAGAAGTCATATTCTGTAAAACTTGCCCTTTTGAAGTGTTAAGGGTGTTCAGTATATTCAGAGTCAAGCAACCATTACCCCTCCAAAAGAAACCCTGCACCCTTCAGTAGTGCCTCCCCCGCCCCCCAGTCTGAGGCAACCACTAACCTACTTTGTGTCGCTGCAGATAGTCATCCAGTAGGTGGGCTTTGGGGAGGAGGTTTTTTTCACTTGGCTTCACGTTTTCAGGGTTCATCCGTGTTGTAGTAAGTCCATACTTGATTTCTTTTTACGGCCGAATGATATTCTGTCCTGTGGGTGGGTTATGTTTGGTGTATCCATTCATCAGTTGGTTGAGGCTGGGTTGTTTCTACTTTTGGCTATTGTGAATAATGCCGCCTAAACATTCATAGAGGAGTTTCGTGTGCATGTGTTTTCAGTTCTTTTGGGAATATACCTAGCAAGAGAACTGCTAGGGCACTTGGTAACTGTTTAACTCCTGGAGGAAGTGCCAGACTTTTCCAGAGAGGCTAGGCTGCACCATGTTACATTTCTACCAGCAGCATATGATCCAATTTTTCCACATCAACACCTGTTACTGTCACTCTGATGATAGCAAACCTAGAGAGTATGAAGTAGGATTCTTTATCCCTAGTTATTTAAAAAACAAAACAAAACAAAACATTGTGACCTGTGATTGAACGCTGCCTGCCACAACAAAACAAACACACCCCTTTTTCTCCCCAGCTGAAACAGAACCTCATGAGGGAAAGAGGAAAGTGGAATCTCTGTGGCCCATCTTCAGGATCCACCACCAGAAAACCCGCTATATTTTTGACCTCTTTTATAAGCGGAAAGCCATAAGCAGAGGTAATTAGCTAAATTCTCTTGGCCTGGACAACTTGAGTGGCTTTTACATTTATTTAATGGTTCTTATTCTTACAGCCTTAGCAAATGTCATTTGTCTTATCACTAAAAAAGGCGGGGAGGGACCACTGTTGGCGAAATAGTCTTTTTAAGGAAGAGTGGTGATGGGTTGGAGCAGCTGTGTTATACCGTGGTCTGATGCCCTTTCCCCATTTTTTGGACAGAACTATATGAATATTGTATTAAAGAAGGCTACGCAGACAAAAACCTGATCGCAAAATGGAAAAAGCAGGGGTATGAGAATTTATGCTGCCTGCGGTGCATTCAGACACGGGACACCAATTTTGGGACGAATTGCATTTGCCGGGTCCCCAAAAGCAAGCTGGAAGTGGTAAGTGAGGTCTCCGCCCCTGTAACATCTGATGATCAAGTTGGAGGTTCCTTTTTCAGTTCAGAAGTGTGTCCTGGGTGACGCCAGGGGATTTTACACTGTTTTGTTGGGCTGGAAAGTAGTCCTTATTGCTGGATGGCCTGCTGGCCATTCCCAAGAGAGGGAATCGCTCTCTCGGGGAACCCACACCCGGCAGTTTGGCAGCAATGGCGTGTTAGGTCTGGGGGGGTCAGTCTCAACTCCACCCTTGGGCAAGTTACTGAAGTCCTTCCTCATGTATGACCTGGGGGTGGGAAGGCTGAGTCAGGGAAGCACAGGCCAGTAAGCAGACATTCCTGTCCTTCCCCTCTGGGGCTCACTCTTCAGGTACCCTTTTTTCCAGGCCTCCTTTTCCTCAGAATTACACTGTATTTCTTCTGTCAGAATCTTGTTCTCTGGGGAGCTCCGGAATGATGCTGGGTGTGCAGTAGCTGAGCTTACAGCATCAGCCTCTCTGAACTGGAGCTAGAGAAGGAGGCAGACAGTTACTGTGATGTTAGCCTTAGTGGCCTTTGAGTGAAGCACCCTTGGCTGCTCGTTGTGGGCCGAGCCGGGTGGTCAGACTGGACTGCCTGCCTCCCAGTTGGCCACCTGTCACACAGGCGCCTCATCACAGGGTCCCTCTATGCTGCACACTAGTTACAGTTTACAGAGCTTTGACTCCAGGCACGGGGCTTTAGCTCAGCAGGTAGCTCTGTCTCCCTGAATCACATGGAAGGCCAAAGGGCAGGGGGCATCGAAGAGGGCTGCCTCCCCAAGGGAAGAATCTGGGTGTGAATTTTCTGGTAGGGGCAGGGAGGGGTGGTGAAGTGGCAGAAGCCTCCCCTCTGAGAGCCCCAGGATTCTGTGGTGGCATTGGGTCTGGGGTGCTGCCCCAGCCCTGCGGCCAGGATAGAGCCTGCTTTAGCTTTAGTTGGGTTTCACCTTCTGATCTTGTTTGCTTAGGTAAGGGTCTTGCTCCTCCAAAACAGGAAAAAGGAAAATCAAGACAAATCACTGCTCTAGGGCCTTCTGTTGGGCAAGCCCCCAGCCAGACATTGGGGCCCACCTGGTCCAGGGGATAGGACTCTTTGGCTGCCATATAGATTCAGGTGTATGTCCTCTTTCCCGGTGCCCCCACGAGAAAGTTCCCCAGCCCAGAGGCCCCTGGCACTGAGCCCCAAGTAGTACACAGACCCAACTTCCAGCGCATTGAAGGGTGTGTCATGCTCACTTCATAGAATAACAAGAATTGCTCACAGGTTTTTTTTTTTCCTTTTGTGGTGGGGGCATAAGCATGCACATAGAATTTGCATATATTAAGTGCACAGAAGTGTAGCTTCAGGGTCCACAGTAGCTGTTTCCATCCATCATGGAGGGCTTTCTGAAGAGTGTCCTGCAGACACTCTGGAGAGTGTCACGGTAGATCGTGAATGTCCCACCACCTTCTTGGTGGGAGGATTGCCGCGCGTGGGGGAAGTGCGGTGTCTCAGCTGTCCTCTGTTGCAGGGCCGGATCATCGAGTGCACGCACTGCGGCTGTCGGGGCTGCTCTGGCTGAGGCCCTCGGGCCCCGACCTCTCTTCACCCTGAACCTTGGACTTCGCAGGTTTCTGCCTGTCCCATCACGCCTTCTCCTGGGAGCAGCTCTTCTCGCAGAGCGGTGCTCCAGGCCCGAGTGGGAGCATGGTCTCTACATGTTAAGGCTTTGGTGTTTATCAGCTGTGATTTGTAGAAATAAAACTTTTAAACCTTTTGGGCCCTGCATTTGTTCTTTCAGAGAGCCAGCCATCTGTAGAACCCAGTGGGTGAGCACCAGACCCCAGTGACCCGTCACCCTTGGGACTCAATCCTGACTCCACCTTGTAGGTGCTGTGTGACTCTGAGCCAGTTCACTTTCCCCATTGGTGATGGGGGCAAGGATGACCTGAGAGGGCGTGCCAAGATCAGCCGGTTTGCTCTTGGATCTGCCATGGACTCGTCAGGCCCTGGGCCTAGTGTGTCCTTGTACCAATGCCTGCAGAATGCTGCAGCGCTTCCTCTGGGCCCGACCATTCCCTTGCGCTGGAGGCCACTGGAACACATTTGTGGGTCAGCTATGGAAAGCATCCCGGGGCTCCCATGGAGCCCTGTAAACACCATGCACTCTGTTCCAGCTCTGCCGGAAGTCCCCCGGGGCCTCCCTTCACCTGCCTCCAAGGCCTCTGTCCACGTCAGCCTCAGTGATGGCGTCTTCGTTCCCCTTGGGCTTGGTCCGGAACTTCTGCCACGGGTGGGGGGTTTCCTCTGCTGGCATCACTTTCAGCCACTGCTTGTAATAAGCTCGGAAGCCATCAATCTTCTCCAAGTAGGTGTTTTTCTCTTTGTACTACAAATGGAAACGCATGGGGTTCAGAGGAGCCATTAGTCATTGCAGGCTACCTGTAGCTAATCCCAAGCCATGGCAGCTGGCTCAGGCCTCAGGGAAGCTGTTCTTGCTCCTAGGTGGTTAAAGGGAGAGGGCAGAAGGGTTGTTTGGTCCCTGAGAAGCTTATGTAGAGAGACAAAGCTGCTGTGGGGTAGACCAGACTTCCTCTGCTAACACTCCTTCGAAATACGAGCTGCCGTGCCACACCAGGGACGTCGCCCCAGCCCCCCAAGCTAGAATCCCCAGGTGCTAACTCTGCCTCCACAGCCTGAGTGCCTCTCTCCATTCTCAGCACTGCTGTAGTGGTCTCTGGAGAGGCAGGCAGGAAAGGAGCAAACAGCATGAACCTGGCTGATCCCAGAGGAAAGCTGGCAGAGGAATATGTACAAAAAAAACCAAAAAATGTCCAAGTTGAAGACTGTTACCACATGATGACAAACAGTCTGATTTAAAAGATTCAACCATTCTAAATTTATATGTATCTCATACAGCCTAAAAGTACATAAAACAAAAACCTGACCATCTCAAATGGAAATACATCACCATCGTAAGGGAATACAGATGTGATTTGAATCCAATAAGCTTTGGGCCTGTGGTAGTCCGGTGACTTGACTGAACCTGAGAAGACGCCCCGAGGGCCCTACACCACGGAGTAAAGAGACAGATCCACGAACTAGAAGATATTGCAACATGGAGCCAACAAAAGATTAGCATCCAAAATAACATAACTCGGAAGAACCAATGAGAAGACTTAACCAACTGTCCAAATACTTCCTGCTGTGCCCTCTGCCAGGCACACTCTCTACTGCCATCTCATGAATTCTTACTGGGCCTTCAAAATGGCATTCCAGCATTGCACCTGCACGGCTGTCCCTGACCCCATGCCTTGCTGTGTCCCTGCCAACTCCCTACCCCCTGGGATTGTGCTCCTTCCTCCAGGCTACAGCTGCTCTGGAGCCACTCAACACAGAGTCTGGCTCCGTAGACCTAAAATCTGAGCCCCCTACCCCCACCCTGCCCCCGAGCCTGCTCTCTTCAGAACAACAGGGAAAGAAGTGGCCAGTACAAAGCAGATTCTTTCACTGCTGCTGCTGTCCCATTCACTTGACAAACAGACTGTATTAGGCAATGGGCAGGCCCCGGGGAGCCAGCAGAGCCAGGCAGTCTCCAGCTCCAGGGGCTTATGGTTTTGCAAAGGTGAAAGTCACGTGCACGTGTAATGACAGGTTGTGAAGCATGGCAAAAAGGAACAGTGCTGTACGTGATGGGAAGGGACAGCAGTAGTGGGGCAGCTCTGAGAAAGAGGCATTCAAACTGAGGCCCACAGGATGAAGAGCCAGTTGTGGGAAGAACGGGGAGCCTATCAAGGCAGAGGGAATACAAAAACCCCAAGGCAGGAAAGAGGCCAGTAGGACTGACCGTGAATACAGGGAAGAGTAGCCTAAGATGAAATGAGCCACAGGGACGGAGACTCACGGGCTGTGTTTTGAAGAATTTGGAATTTCTCCTAAGGGAAGCCACTGACAGTTTAAAGCAACGGAATTCCACTGCTGAAAGGCCAGCCCTAGGGGTGAGGGGAGAGGCAGGGGTGGTTAAAGAGAAGACAGGTGAGTTGGAACTTGGTGCACACACCCGATCAAAGCTGGGTGGGTACTGGGCTGCAAACTCCAGTTGGCGGATGACCACCTCATTCACTGGGACTCTGTTCTGCCTCATGTCCTTCAGGATGTCAATGAGATAGGTGTAGTCCAGCCTCTTGAGGGCGGCGTTGATGAGGGTGCTGTAGATGTGGGTGTTGGGGGTCATCTGGGATTTCTGGAACATCACAGACATACAATCAGCAAGGAGATGGCCACTGTTGGGACAAAGCAGCCTACCGTGCGTGTCAGGCTAGGGGGCTTACCTTGCCGTTCAGGCCTGCTCTGCAGACCAGCAACCAGGGCAAGAAGGGCAGAACCCTGTGGCAACGATGGGCTGTCCTTCCTGCTCCAGGAGGAAAGCGTGTGCCCCACAAGGCAGGCCCAGCCCACCCAGCTGAGGATCCTACCCTCTCAGCCCTGAAGAACTTGCTCAGAAATCAGTGGACTCGGGCAGTAAACCACGTGCAGACCACCTCTTCGGCTCTTGGCTGTAGGTTTACCGCAACCCCTGCCCCCAAGGTTCTGATAGATCCCTGTTCCGGTCATACCTTCTGTCCCTCCAGAACCGGGCCTAGTCTCTCCCCACGACCTCCCTCAATCTCTCCCACCACAGCCACCTTGAAGACTGTCATACCCTATGCTTTCAATGCCGGCTCCTGCAGCAACTGACCAGGGTCCACTTTCTCTCACATTGGGCCAATGACCATTATACACTTGAAGCTAGAGCATCCCCATTCCCCACCCCCATGCACACTGTTTATGCTGTCTGGGTGCAGAGGCCTGGGGGTTCAGGAGGGCCCAGGCCCTCTCTTCCCAAGTACCGCCCCACCCTGAATTCTCAGCACCTGGCCTGGCCAGGACCCACTCACCTTCATGTCTGCGAGTAGTCGCAGGCCGTCCCCCGGCCTGTGGCACCCAATGGCCAGGTTGCAGAACGTCTGCAGGTTGGGAAGGATCCCCCTCTTTGCCAGGAGTGGCAGCAGAGCCTGTGGGGACAGACATGGCACTTCCGTAAGCTGTAACCCACCGGGCCCGGCCAGAGCCTTCCCTGGTTGAAGCCCCGGTTGGGTGCTGTAGGCCTCGGGGGCACAGCAATGCTCGGGGGCCTCGCAGCCCCCTCTGCAGCCATGCTAGATGCTGCTCTCAGCCCAGCTCCCCAGAGTTCAGCTGCTCTGCAAGGACTACCCTGCCTTCTCCCCAAACATGAATGGGAACATGAATCCCTTCACATTCCTGTCTCTGTTCCACTGTCGGTCATCCATCCTGGCCTTCGGCCTTCAGTGTCTAAGGCGGGAGACAGTGCCAACAACAGCGTGGGAAGTAACGGCCGAGGCTGCCCGGGCCAGGGGCTGCGGAAGAAGATGGCCTCGCAGCCTGCCTGGCTCAGGGAGGGGTTCTGTCATGTTTACCTTGTCTAGAAGGTGTGCTCTGCACTGAGGGCCTGAAGGCAGAGGCTGTGTCTCTTCACAGGACACAAGAGCCCACAAGAGCCCAGGTCAGTGCTCTGACAAAAGAGACGTGACAAAGACACATGGACAAAATCCCACGAGGACTCCCGTGTCCCCATCTGTGAAATGGGGAAGCCTTGTACCAGCACAGCCTTGGGGTGCAGCCAGTGAAGAGAGGAAAGGATGGGAAGCTTGTAGAACAGCATTTAACACAGAGGGCTAAATCAGTGTGTGTGTGTCAGGGGTTGTGGCTGAAGGGTGGGCACACTTGGGAGCCACCAGCCTCTTAGGCCACGTGTCCCATGTGCCCCTCAGCAGTGTGAGGATGTTTGATGTCTGCCTCCACCCACCTGGGAGCTCCTCAACGGGGATGGGGAGAGTGGCTGGCTGGTTCACCGTTCGACTGTCAGCTTTGCCCAAGCCCAGGCTCAGGCCCAGGCCCAGAACAGAGGCCCCAGACAGTCTGGCCACCTACTGCAGGAACGGATGACACACCCTGCAGGGGAGCCAGGTCCTGCAGTCAGAAGGTCAGAGGAGGGAAGGGAAAGGAGGGACCGCAGCCTTGAACCTGGTGCCTGCCTCTGAGCCCCTCACCTTCGCCCCCTCCAGATCTCCAAGCTTGCTCTTCTTCCTCATCAGCGTGTTGAAGAACGTCACATCAGCCTCCACCTGGTGCATGTCCAGGACGGTCAGCAGTGAGGACTCCGCGGGACTCCCGGGCTCCACCACCTCAGCAAGCAGTGTGAGGGTTTTGATGTTGGGTCGGAGCCCGTGCTCTGCCATCTTGCCCAGGAAGCCCTCCAGGCCCCCCATCAAGGCTAGCCGGTCAGCCGGGGTGGTCACAGTCCCAAAGGAGACCACAGCTGGGGAGACTGCTCCCAAGGTCAGGAGGTTGGTCTCCGGCCCCCGGGGAGAAGGCTCTGGGGCCAAAGAAGTGAGGGCCACCATGTGGTCAGGCTCTGTCTTGGTTTCCACCTCGGGCTGGGCCTTGCTGGGGCCTCTGGCTTCCTGAGGCTCCAGAGGGCCCTCAAGCACCTGAGAAGGTTCCAGAAACAGCTGCCTCTCCAGGGCCTCCACGTCCAGCCTGACTGACATGCCGTCGCCCCCCCGGGCCTGGGCTCTCCTCCTTGCCCGAAACCCACCTGCAAGGGGCTGGAGCAAGACTGTCTCCTCCCTGGGCCTCAGGAGCAGTGCCGAGGCCACCTCCGGGTCCCCCAGGCCGCAGTCTCGAGCTGCCCCCAGGAGCAGGTTGTAGCCATGCTGGCTTGGCTGCAGCCCCAGACTCAGCATCTGCCTCCACACCTACCGGGGAGAGACAAGCTTGGCCCTGTGCTCCTTCTCAGAAAAGCCCTCGGCAGAGCCGGCACAGGGAGTCAACAACCATTCGGTAAATGCAAAGGGCACAGGAAGGAGCTGGACAGTATCTAATCCAACGCCAGGTTCTAGACAACTGAGAATCCTGAGAATCTGAGGACTCTCTGGAGGACCCCTGTCCTCCCTCTAGTTTACCCCAAAACTGTTCTCGCAATTTCATCTCTCTGTCCTCTCCCAAGGCCCCTGTACTGGGAACAGACTTTGCCCTGGGTCTCTGCCTGCCTTCTCTGTACTCCTCTGGGGAGGGACGATCAGAGAGGCTAGGTTCCGGAAGAGTCTAGAATGACTTAAGAACTGGATTTAGTTGTACTTCCTGGGTGCTTACTGTGTGCCCTGCCCCGTGCAGCCTTCTCACACTTCCTGGAGAGCAGGCACAGTGGAAGGGGACTCAACCAGGAAGAGTGCCTCACAAGCTGGCAGCCCTGTTTCCTCTTGAGATCATTTTTATCCCACAGCACAGTGCCTTGCACACTCAAGTGTGTTTTCCACAGAGGACTGCCCTGATCATGTCTGGGTCAGTCTGACACCAAAACCACGCCATTGCTAAGATGCCATGAGATGCCACACAGGGCTCACTGGTCTCACTGCCTTTGTGGGCTCAAAAGAAGGCCACCTTCAGTGGGATGAGAGCTCATATCCGACTTCCTATCCTTGTCAGGGTAAGTGTGCAGACAAGGTAAGGGCTGGTCAGGCCCAGGTGGGTGCAGCTTGCAAGACATCTGCTGCCCATCAGACAGGGATTTAAGAAGGGCAAGGGTCTCAGCAGGTACCCCCATGGGAAACGCTGACAGAACTGAGGTTTAGTGGGGGCTTGGGCTCTAAGAGTCAGACGGACGTGGGTTCAAATCCCAGCTCTGCTTCGTAGCTCTGGGACCTTAAGCAAGTTTCTTAACCTCTGTGAGCCTCAGTTTCTTTGTCTGTAAAACGGGGCTATTGGTGCCTAGCTTGAGCAGTTTAATAGGTGCAAAACACAAACCAGCTATTAGCTTTACAAACTACCTCTAACTAGAACAGATCTAGAACAAGGAAAGGGAGGAACAAGATCTTGGCTGATTTTCACTATAAAGCTACTGCTTCCAGGGAGTCTGCAGAGGGAAGGCGAGCTTTTGGTCAGGGCTGTCCCAGGTCACTGGGGCTCACACTCCATGTGGATCAGTCACCTGGGGATCTTGTTGAAATGCTGATCTAGACGCAGTAGGCCCAGGTGGGGCTGAGACCCTACTTCTCTGGCAAACTCCCAGGTGAAGCTAAGCTGCCAGTCTGTGGGCCCCGCCTTAAGTGGGAGGGCTCCAGGTGAGCTCTGGGTCCTCCCCACCTGTAAGAAGCCACGAAAGCAGCTGTGGTACCATTCCTAATACCACCACCCCACTTCATTAGGAGGGGTTCTCTCGGGGGACCTGAGGTGGAATCAGAGCAGTGTGTCTCAACTTCGATGTCCATGAGAATCTCTCAGGATTAAATGCAGACCCCTGGGTCCCACCTGCAGAGATGCTGAGTGGGGGCCTGAGGGAGGTGGGCTGAACAAGCACTCTGGGTAAGGGTGCTATGGGCATTCAGAGACCGTGAGCATAGCCGATCTGAGCTAGCTGCACAGAAGGCCACTCGGTAGAGTGGGAGAGGACTGGCTATGCCCTCACTTGGGGGTCAGCCATGCTGCGTCTGAGGGCCTCCTCTCCCTGCCATCTGTAAAACAGTGGGAAGCCATGTGCTTTGCAGAGGCCAAAATGCCACAAATATAAAAACACCCAGCACAGGGCCGTCACAGCCGCTCAAATGCACGCATCATCATCTGCACCTGACACAGGTGCACAGCGGGAGAGGTAGGAAGGCAGAGCTGGGAGGGACAGACCTGCAGGGCATATCGAAAACCCGTCTTCTTGTCCTGGATGCAGCCCATGAGCAGCAAGCTGAAGGTCCTCTCGGTGACTGCATGCCCTTTCTGGACAATTTCCTGGGGGAGGGAACAGAGGTCACACTGAGAACCTGTGGCAGAGCCCAGTGCTGGGCCCGACGGGGCTGACTCAGGGCAGACACTCCTAGCGCACCCCAGGCTGTGCATCCTGAAGAGGTGGGACCTGAATCTGGCTCTAGAGTGGCTCAGAACAAGCTCCTGAGCACAGCCATCCAGCTGCTGCCTGCACTCCGTCCTCCTCTCCTTCTAGGCTGCTCTTCCTGGCCGAAGCAATCACTTTTGTGCAGCTCCTTGGCAAAGACCATCCCTGCAGCCACTTCTAGCCCCTGTGCTTGAGGCACTGGCTCTGCACAGAACTGGCTTTAGGTCCCAGCTTCGCCATAGGCCAGCTGTGAGCGTGGGAAAGGCATTAAGCTCCCTGGCCTCAGCTTCCTCAGCCTCCTGACCTCTGTAGAGTGGGGTCACGGGTAGGACGTGCCTTAGAGGACTTTTGGAACAACCCTACCAAAAGGTGTGGGGCCTGCACATGGTACGCGCTCATGGTGCTGGCCTCTCCCGGGCCTGTCGGGGTTGGCCAGACTTCTTGAAATTTCTTCCGCCACTCAGCACCTCAGAGTCTCCTTAAGCCTGTCTTCCTCTGTCCCTCTTGTGAGCATGGGTGTTCCCACCCTTCCGGTCTGCTGCCGCTCTCCCGTCTCCCCCTCAGTCACCAACTCTTCCATCTCAGTGAGCTTCTAGTTTATGCTCCCTCTTCCTGGACAATCACTGCTCTTTCTGAACTGGGCCTTCTCCCCCATCAGCCAGAGTGACCTGCATAAAATGCCAATGCCATCTCTGGACAGGTCAGAGACCTATCAGCCACACCGCCCTCTTCTGGAAGCTTCAGGCACCAGCCTCTCACACAGCACCCTTTAGAGGGATTTGTCACTCAGGGAGGTCTCCAGACTTGAGACCCCATGATCCTGCCTCTCCCACAGGCCGGGCCGGCTCAAGGCAGCCAACCCAGGGACTGGTCAAAGGCTGTCCCGCACCACATGGTACTCAGACACTCCACCGGGTCCTGGCTCCTGCAGTGCACAGGTGGGAGCTCACTGGAGTAGTGAGGAAAAGCGTCGGTCAGCCATGGGAAGAGTGAGACAGAACTTAAAAGTAGAGAGCAGGCCGGCCCTGAGGGAAGACAACGCTGCCAAGGGTGTGTCCAGTTCTCCTGAGGTTTGGTCGTAGGCACCTAGAGCCTTCCCTGCTTCCCATGAGCCTTTGTCTGGGTGTTAACTCATGTTTATCTCCCTTCACAACCTGAGAATGCAGAACCACCACCCTGCTCTCGGTCCTCCGTGCTTAAACCTCCCTCACTGTCTCCTTCTCCAGACTGGAGATAAAAACCCTGCAGCTGGGGAATAAAAGAGGCTGCAGGCCAAAGCCCTGAGGCATTCGGGCCCCTGCTCAGCACTCCCATGAGCCCACTCACCTGCTCCCCTCAAACCTGGCACACTGACCTGCCAGACTCCGCCCTCCCAGAAACCAGGATTTTTCTTCCCACTGCTCTCTCTAGGCAGGAGGCCTGCCCTGCTGGGCGTTGACTTGCCCTCAGCGCTATGAAGCCCCGCCCTCCTCTGCCGCACCACCGAGTCCCGCACAGGGAGACACAGCACACAGCGGCACACACAACCCGCCTGCACAGGGGAGGGGCCTCTTTATGTGTCCCACGAGGCCTCTGAGTCGTGAAGCCACGCCTGACCCCTGCACGAGGGACGCAGCCACAACCTCACACCTGCCACGTGAGACTGGCCCCAAGCGGGGGATGAGGAAGGAAGAGGCACCCTCACCTTGAACACATCGAGGCACATCCTGAGGTCTGCGCACATGGCGGCCATCTTCAGCAGTGCATGGTATGTTTTCAAGTTGAGCTGGAAGTTTCTGGCCTGGAGCTGCTGCCGGAGCTTCAGGGCACTCTGCAGAGCAGAGTCCTTCCAGGGGGACTCAGCGCAGACGTTGAACAGGGCCGTATATGTGGCATCTGAGGGCTCCAGGTCCCGCTTTTTCATCTGCATTGATGGGAAGAAACTTGGAAGTGGCTCTGGGGTCAGCTGGACACACAGGTGACAAGCTGCCCTGAGAGGAAGCTAGTTCCTCCATTAAACAGGCCCCCAGCAGGGCCTGTGCTAAGGTGGAGCTGAGCAATATGCCAGGGCCTACTTCTCCAAAACCCTGACTCAGCCAGAGGGACTCTGAAAGCTAACCCTGCACTCCAGATGCACCAAAGTCACCCTCCCCATGGCCATCAGCCCACTCTGGGCCTGAGATGCTTTTAGCAGGATCCTCCAGATGCTCCCACCCACTGGCCGACGAGGTCACACTGACTGTGAAGATCCATGGTGTGGATGTGGTCCGGGGAAAGGTAGGAGGGAACAATCAAACCCCTGCTCCCACATTTCCTAACTGAGTGGTCACGGGCAAGCTAGCTCCTCACTGGAAAAATGGGGGTGATACCATCATCTTGAAAGGCTGTTGCAAGGGCCAGGTAGGAGAGTGGCCCCCACACTAGCAGCACATCTCAGGATCCCCCACCCTGCAGAGTCACACACCCAGGAGTGAGGCTGATGCTGTGCTTATGAAGCCCTCCAGGTGACTGAGCAAGCTCGAGTTTGAGAAGCTCCTGGTAAAGCCAAGTGCTATTTCCCAGACAAAGGCCACCTGACCGAGGGCAGGTGACAAGCTGCTTGCAGAGGAGTGTAAAGAAACTTCTTTTTAGAGTCAGGCCGTTTGGGGCTCAAATCCCAGCTCCAGTGCTCTCAAGCAGGGTAACTCTGGACATAGCACTTTATCTCCCAGGGCCTCCATTTCCTCCTCTGAAAAATGAGGATGGTGATCCTGACTTTGAGGACGGATGATGCGTGCTCTGTGTGGACTCACATATACAACAGACATGTATGAGGACTTCCTACAAGCCAGGCACTGGCCACCAGTGGTTGGTTACCAGGACAGACACAGCTTGTATTCATTGAGCTCATGCTCTAGACAGGAAGAATCATACCAGACAAATAAGTAACCAACAACAGTAGTAACAGCTGCGAAGGACACCCACAGAAAAATGGAAAAGGAAAACCAGTACAGGTGGGGAGACCTGGCAAACACTACTTTCACCAAGTGACCAAGAAGGTAATGTCATTTGTGATAGGTCCCGTGACACGAAGTGAAGAGGGCACTTCACCTCTGTGATATTCTTTCCCCAAGCCCATAACCCCAACCTCATCACAAGAAAATACAAATTGATCAAAAAACTAAAAATTGAACTACCCTACGACCCAGCAATTGCACTACTAGGTATTTATCCAAGGGATACAGGTGTGCTATTTCGAAGGGACACATGCATCCCCATGTTTACAGCAGCACTATCAACAATAGCCAAAGGATGGAAAGAGCCCAAATATCCATTGATGGATGAATGAATAAGATGTGGCATATATATCCAATGGAGTATTATTCGGCAATCAAAGAGAATGAAATCTTGCCATTTGCAACTACATGGATGGAACTGGAGGGTATTATGCTAAGTGAAATTAGTCAGAGAAAGACAAATACCACATGACTTCACTCATGTGAGGACGTTAAGAGACAAAACAGATGAACATAAGGGAAGGGGAACAAAAGTAATATAAAACCAGGGAGGGGGACAAAACATAAGAGACTCATAAATATGGAGAACTGAGAGTTACTGGAGGGGTTGTGGGAGGGGGGATGGGCTAAATGGGTAAGGGGCATTAAGGAATCTACTCCTGAAATCATTGTTGCACTATATGCTAACTAATTTGGATGCAAATTTTAAAAAATAAAAAATAAAATTTAAATTAAAAAAAAAAGTACAAATTGAGAGACATTCTATAAAATCCTTGACCAGCACTCCCTAAATCTGTCAATGTCACAGGGGGGGAAAAAAAAGGAAACTCAAAAAAAATAATAATAATCACAAAATGGAGAAGCCAGTATGAGAACCCAGACTGGATACAGGAATAGAAAGAGGATATCAATGGAAAAAGTGGTGAGATCCAAGTAAAGTCTGGAGTTTGGTTAACAGTAATGTGCCAGTGGTGGTTTCTTAGTTTTGACAAATGTACCTTCACTATGTAAGATGTTAATATGGGGATTAGCTAGGTGAGAGGTATTTGGGAACACATATCTTTGTAGCTTTTTTATAAATCTAAACTTATTCCAAAATAAAAAGTTTATTGGGGAAAAAAAGCAGCAAATTGATAGAGGATAAAAAGAATGAACTGATCTTCTCCGAGGTGACATGTGCCAATTCCCTTAAGGATCCCCCAAGTGTAAGGAAGTGCCCGCTACTGGACTGTTTACCAAGAACCACAATAAACACTCTCTGGCCCCACCTGCCCCTCACTTACCACCTGAATGCTCTTTGCTGGCTAGCTGATCATGTCTTTCTACACCATGGTATTTAATTAGGTTTTTTAGAGGACATGTTACTTTATCATTTGTAACCACAACTCTTCCCCCTTGCTTCCAACCAGGGATGATCAGGCCTACAGTAAGAGCATCCCAAATGACCAGCCGAGGGCTGCCAACAAGTCCTGCTGGGAGAAAGGATGCTCCCAGCTTCTGGCTCCAAGAGAGGATGGGGTCTCTTATACTGGAGTCTACTATCCTCTTTGGCAAAGCTCTCTCCTGACTCACAAAAGAAACAGCTTCCTGGCTCTGCGAGTGATAAATACAACACAAGAAGTGGATGAATATAAAGTAAAATCATCTTCCAAGAGAAGTAAAAGCCCTTTTTTTCTGAAAGAAGGGTGTGCATGTGCATAGAGCGTGGGGGGTAAGGAGGAGAAACAAACTGGGGGTGGGTAGCAGTGGAAAAGGAAGAGGTCGGGTGGCGCCTGCCCTGGTAGGAGGACTTACAAATTCATGTAATCTTCCAAGACCACCTCCAATTTACAGATGATGAAACAGAGGCTGGGAAGGTTAAACGGTCTGACCAGGGTAATGCACCAGCAGGTGACATCTCATGATACGCACCCAGCTCCTTTTGACTCTAAAGCCCTTGCTCTTTGGAGCATTACCCCTCTGGTCCCGTGCCCCAGCCCCCACTCACATCATTGTAGAGCCTGAAGGCCTTCTTCAGGTATCCGGCTCGCCCGCAGCCCCCGATCAGCACCGTGTAGTTGCATTCGAGGGGCTGGAGTCGCTCCTCCTTCAGCATCTGCCTCTCAAACAGCTCCAGGGCCTCTGCCAGCTGGTGGGGGGGGAGGGGGTGAGGGGGGGACATGGGAGGGGGCTCAGGTCAGCCTCAGAGACCCTCAGCAAAAGGGAAGGAGACTGAGACTGAGGGACCCTCCCAGGCGTGCCCGGGAGCCACACATCCACCCTGGGCCTCTGCCACCAGCTTCTTGGTTCCTGTGCTCTGCAACAAGGGAGCTTCCTGGTGGCCAGGAAGAAAAGCCCCCTAAACTCCCACCACCTACAAAAGCTCTCAGTCCCCGTGCCATGCCTGCCTTCCCTCCAGCCAGATGTTAAACTCCTCAAAGGCAGGGCCATGTCTTTGCCTGTCTGTGGGCCTAGAGTGGAGCCAGGGCCTCATCCTCACTAAGTCCTCAGAAAATATTAATTCTGCAGATCCTGGAATCTGCCCTCCCCCTGCTTCCTTGGTGACCCCATCTGTAGTGCCAGCCCCCTGGGTCTAAGCTGGATGGGAGACTGGGTTCTGGCCAGTTTGGTAGGTACACTCAGGGCCACTGTGCTGCACAATCACAGGGGGCCATTCACAGCAGCAGCCTCCTGAGATGGCACAAGACAGCAGCCCTGAATGACTAGCTTCCTCTGGCTGCAAATCCCCTTGGCCCATAGTCGTCTCTACCCCATCCCTACTCCTATACCACCCCCTTTAAATCCTCAATTCACTCCTTTACAACTTAATTATTTTCTTTGTCCGTCGGTTCAGCCAGTAATTACTGAATCCTACTATGTACCAGGCAAAGTCTATTCGCTGGGATACAGCTATGAACAAGAGGGAGATCCCTCATGGAACACATCTTCTAGTGTGGAAAGAGACACCAAATGAGATAACTAAGAAAAATATACACTGTGTCAAATGGTGATAGGTTTTAAAACAAAAATAAAGCAAGCAGTGCCAAAAGAAGGGTATGGGAGATTCAGTTTTAGGTATGACAGCCAAGCAGGGCCTCAACCAGAAGATGACAGAACAGCGATCTGAAGGAGGCGAGGGAAGGAACCATGCAGCTATCTGAGAAAACAGCCAGTGCAAAAGGCTTGAGGCAGGAGTCTCCCTGGGAGTTGGGAGAAGCAGAGAGGAGGCCAGAATGGCTGTGGCACAGTGAGGGAGGGGGAGATGAGTGGAAAGCTAAGGAGGGTGGAAGGCAGATCTTGCAGCCTTCATAAGCTATTGTGAGGCTTTGACTTCTCTGTTTCTCAACTTTTCATTACGGAGAAGTTCAAATAGGGGTGCCTGGGTGGTTCAGTTTGTTAAGCGTCTGACTTTTGATTTCGGCTCAGGTCGTGATCTTGCAGTAAGTGAGATCGAACCCCACATCAGGCTCTGTACTGACAGTGCGGAGCCTGCTTGGGATTCTCCCTCTCCCTTTCTCTCTCTGCCCCTCCTTTGCTCACACTCTCTCTCTCTCTCTCAAGATAAGTAAACGTTAAATAAAAAAGAAAAGAAAGAAAAGTTCAAACGCACACAAAAGTAAAGAGAATAGAACTACAATGATGATGAATGTTCAGCCAATCTTGTTTCACCATACCCTGTTCCCGCCCCTTCCAAACTGAATTTTTTAAAGCAAATTCCAGACATTGCATCATTTCACTCCCCAAATCTTCAACACACACCTCTAAGAGATTTTTAAACATAAATGCAATGTCTTTATCTATACTTAATAAAATGAACATCAATGTCATTGAACACATTGAGAGTCCTGGAAAGAAAAATAACAGTCTTCTTTCTGCTTTAATAGGATGGCTCTGTGCTGCAAGCAGATGTGGGAGAAAGAGGTGGTGTGAGCAGCAGGGAGCCCAGTGACCAGGGTTTTGATGGCTGAGGGGCTGAGGTTAAGGCTAGGGGTAGCCCTGAGGGAAGTGTTAGGACTGGAAACATCTTGAACCTGGAGCTGGTGAGAGAAAGAGAAGAGTTGGGGATGGCCTGAAGGCATCTGGCCTGAGAGGCATCGCCATTTAGTGAGATGAAGACAGTGCAGGGAAAACAAGGCTGTGAACAAAACCTTCAGATGAATGTGGGTAAGTGTAAGGGAGATGGTGAGGTAGCTGGATATGCAGATTGGGAAGGATGGGCTGAGGATACCAACATGAGAACTGTAACAAGGAGGGGGACCCTGACAGCAAGGGGGTTGGTGGGTCACCTAGTGCAGCACCCAGGGTGAGTGAGGACAGAGAAGAGCCCTGAGCATCCAAATATTTAGAGATAGGGAAGGTAAGGTGGCCCCTCAAGAATACTGAACTACCAAGAAGTAGACCCAGGAGCAGCAGAATCCAAAGGTTCCCTCACCTTTCCTTCTTTGATCAGGTGTTTGCACTGGAAGAAGTACCAGTAAGGGGTGTTTTTCCGGCCCCGCCATGGCTTTGGCTCCAGGTCCCTCTCCTCATCTTCGTCAGCACTCTGTTCCCTGAGCCGTAGGTTATACAACTGGGCTGTCGATTTTTGGAACATTCTCCTTGAGGAATATTTGTTGGAGAGGGTCCCAAAGCTCTCTTCCTCTTCCTCCTGAGTGGCCATGGGGCCGGGCTGGCTCAGGTCAGAGCTGACGCTGCTCCTGTTCTTCTGGTTCCCCTGGCCAAGGGGCAGTTGAGAGGGAGAGCTGCTGCAGGCTTGTGTCAGCCCCGAAGCCCTCAGCCATTTAGGCCCCTCCCTGCCTCCTGCCCATTTGGCTCTGAGAGGGTCAAGGTGCTGAAGGGCATACAGTCCCACTGGGCGAGGGCCGGAGAAGAGCCGGGCGAATCTCACAAGGTCCATCTCTGGCTTTTCCCCTCTAGGGCCTGGCAAGGTCAGAAAAAGAATGAAGTCTAACTGGTCTTGTAGTCACAAAAGGCAGAAAGAGGACACAGAAGTGAGTACAAGCACAAGCTCTGAGATTAGAAAGCCCAGGTTCAGATTTCAGTTTTGCCAAACCATCATCCACGAGTCTCCCAGCACTGGCTGCTCTGGTCTCAGTCTCCTCCCCTGTAAACTGGGGTCAACTACAGCACTGTAGCAATGATCAAATGAGGCTTCGGATACATGGCCTGCAGCATGGTGCTGGCATAGTAAACACCCGACAGACATAAGCTATTGATATTATCAAGCCATGATTTAAGAGATCGGGGACTGAAGTTAGAGCTGAGTTTGAGTCCTGTGGGACTAGGCCCATTACTTGACCTTCCTGTGCCTAGATACCATCAGCTGCAAGATGCAGATAATCCGAGGTGCCTAGGTGGCTCAGTCAGTTAAGCGTCCAACTTTAGCTCAGGTCATGATCTCGCGGTTCGTGAGTTCAAACCCGGCATCTGCTCTGTGCTGACAGCTTGGAGCCTGGAGGCTGCTTAGGATTCTCTGTCTCCTTCTCTCTGCCCTCCCCCACTCACGCTCGCTCTCTCATAAATAAATAAACATTAAAAAAATTAAAAAAAACTTAAAAAGTGAGGATAATCCTACCGACCTCACCACGAGGGTAAAGATTAAATGAGGTATTTTTAGCACATTTCATTTAATAGAAATTTTAGAAATCGTAGCTATTATAATGTATTATTAGGAAAAAATTTGTCAGCATTCTGGGCCTCTGCACAGGGAAGTTAATTCAAACGTGTCTTTCCTGCAAAATCTGTGGGTAAATGGACTAGAGGTGTGTTGTCCAATATAGTGGCCACTGGCCACACGTGGCTACTGAACACTTAAAACATGCCTAGTCTGAATGAAGATGTGCTTTAAGTACAAATTACACACCAGATTTCAAAGACTGTGTCCAAAAAAAAAAAAAGAAGGTAAAATATATACACGATAATCTTTTGACATGACATTTTGAAATAATTTTGGACATACTGGGCTAAAGAAAATTAACATGAGTTTCCCAATTTTTAAACTTTATAATAACACGAGTACTTGAAAATTTTACATCACGTATGTGCTCGCACTGTATTTCTATTGGACAGCTAGACATCCTGGTCTGCATACTTGAAACTCTTTAATAAAGAAAAAACACCAGAATAGCCAGCCTGAAAATATTTTAGGATCTAGTTATATTAGAAGGTCACAGTTGGTAAGACTGCAGAAGTGACTGCAGATTGAACAGATTAGTAACTGAGGCTCAGGAAGGGGAGCAACTGGCTGGGGGGTCCTGCCGCAGTACAGTGTAATATCAAGGTAAGACCGGCCAGCTGTGGAACTGGGCTGACTTCCAACCCAGGTCCGAGTAAGATATTGGACAGCCTCTTTTGACCACCACCCTAGTGACATTAGCACAAAGGGCCTTTTCCACGTTGGATGAGGCCTGCAACTCTAACAGAAATATAACGTGAGCACATATATAATTTAAAATTTTCAGGTAGCCATATTAAATAAAGTGCTTATATGCATTAAATGAAACACATAGCACTGCAAGAAAAAAAAAACCCAATGATATCAAAATAGGTATCAAAACGTTTTGAAAACGCACTCATGCTACATTAGTTTATATGCTGCTTTTGCAACACACTGAATACCAAGATTCTGTCAACCTGTCAAAGCAGTGATGGGCGTAAATGATAGCTTGTAAGTAGTTGCAGATACTCTATGTCCAACCATCATTTACCCTCCTCCCCACTGGAAATCACGACTTAGTTTAGGGCACTGCTAACGTTACTCCGTCACGGAAGGAAATGCTCATTTCACACAGAGAAAATTAAAGGTGTAATTTTCTTCCTCCCCAAGTTCATTAACCTGCCCAAGCTAATAACCCCTGATTTAGTGACGCGCTGCCGCTGGCCTCTCTGGGGGATCCGCCCCTCGGCAGACGCTCCCAGGGGCCCTTTGGCCAGCCCGACCACTCCACACCGGCCTTTAGAGCCTCGGTCGTCTCACTAGATGTCCCCCACTCCGACCCAGACGGTGACACTCGCGGCCCCTGTCCTGTCCCGGCCCAAGTACTGGGCTCCAGGAAAGGTCAAATGGGCTCCCACTCGAAAAGTCTGGCCCAGAGAACGCAGCCCGGACTTCCAGCCCCGCGTCACCCCCAGTGCGGCCCCGCGTCACCCCGCCGCGTCGCCCCCACTCGCGTGCCCGCCTCACAGCGCCGCGCACCAGGCCCTCCTTCCCGGCCACCTTCCCGTAGGCACGCGTCTCCGCCGACTTCGCGCAGGCTCAGTCCGCTGCGCGAACTCCCCACCCGGTGCGCGCGGATGCAGGTTATCCGGTGCAGCGAGGAGAGGCAGGAGATCGGTGGGCAGCTAGTCGGGCCTGGCGGAGCGGCCCGTACTCCGCGCTCTATTGGCCGGGTCTGGACAGGCGAAAGGCCGGCGCGGGCTCCGGGAGCTCCCGGCATCCCTCGGGCGGCGGCGGCGGCGGCGAGGCGAGGCGAGACGAGGCGGAGGACCGTGAGCGGTGGGGCCGGTGGCGGGTAGAGGTGTGAGGGCGGCGAGGGACCTCAGGGGTAGTCGGGCCGGTGTGGCCGCCGCCGCCGCCATGCAGGAAATCATCGCCAGCGTGGACCACATCAAGTTCGACTTGGAGATCGCAGTGGAGCAGCAGCTCGGGGCACAGCCGCTGCCCTTCCCCGGCATGGACAGTGAGCGCGGGGCCGGGGCTGCGGGCAAGGGGCGCGACCGACTCTGCCCCGGGACCCCTCTCCCTCGGTCCCGGGGCCTGCTCCCCATCGGGCCTGGGACTCCTTTCCTCCCCATTCTGGGGCCCCCTTCAGGCTCGGGAGCCCCCCTTTCTTGGATCTTTGATCCCCTGGGGCTGTCCCAATACAACCTTCAGGAGGGCAGAACCATGTCTGGCTGTTCAAATAATTCTTGAATGAAAGCGAACGTCCTGGATTGGAAATTACTTCGCTCCCCCGACTAAAGGAAAATAATTAGATATCCACCTTTTCCACTTGCTCCCCACTTTGAGCACCCTCTTCTTGCTTTCATCAGTACTGGGCGGTTGGAGGAGTCTTGCTGGAGGAAGGACCACCTGTCCCTCTTTGTAGGAGATTCCCAATTAGACACTCAAGCTCCATTCTTCTGAGACTTGCCCCCCTGGGAGCCTATCCCTCACTTTTTCTCTGGACCCCAACTCTGGGTCATTCATCACAGCTGGGCAGCTGCCTGAGCTCCCTTCCTTCTCCACCTTCAGATGGTAGCTCCTGGCTCCGCCACCCCCCAACTTAGGTGGATGTCTCGCACTTTATTTTTATTTATTTATTTTCTAAAGTAGGCTCCACGCCCAGCACGGAGCCTGATGCCGGGCTTGAACTCACAATCTTGAGATCAAGACCTGAGCTGAGATCAAGACTTGGACACTTAAATGACCGAGCCACCCAAGTGGTGCTCCCATGTCTAGCACTTTTTTTAAAAAACCCAGCAGTTTTCTTGTTTCCTTTCTGGACACACTTGGAATCTGATGTTGTAACATTAAAGCCTAGAGGTCATTGCGTTCAATCCACAGATGGGGCAACTGAGGCCTGGGAGGGGGAAGGGACTTGTGGAAGACCACTTGGTCTACGGCCATTCAGTACCTAGTAAAACCAGGTGAGCTCTCCAGTGTTCTTGACTGGTTCGGTCTGCGGTTCCCTATGTTGTGTTTTATGACTGCCAGAGATCCATGTTCTCCTACCAGTCCGTGGCCTGGAAGAGCCCCCTGTAGCCTCATTCCCCTCAAGTGGCCACACTTCTCATGCACAGTCTTAGCCCTCTGGACCATCCCATGTCCAAACTGGGGGTAATTAACTTCTGTGATCTTATGCCCTAACCTTTCCACAGCCACTTGAAAGCATCTTGCTTATAGGAGGTTCTCAGAATAACTGGTCCCAGCATATGTGTCTCATGTTGCAGGGAATGGCTAAAATGAGCAGCTTTTTTCTGGCTTGGTCTGGCTTTGCATTTTTTTGCCAGAACGTTTCCTGTACCCTTTGTGGTTAAAGGCAAGGAGGGTCCCCTCCCTGTGTTTTCAGCTCTCCCTAGTCACACCTCACTTTGTTTGATGTCTCTGTTTTCCTTTCTGCAGAGTCAGGGGCTGCTGTCTGCGAATTCTTTTTGAAAGCTGCCTGTGGCAAAGGTAAGAAATCACTGGCTCCCCGACATTCCTCCTGAGGTGCTTTCCACCACCCAGCCTTCAAGCAGACTTATAGGCTGTCAGGTCTGGTTTGCTGCAGACTAACAGTGTCCCTAGATGAAATCACTGTGCTTTGGATAGGCTAGGAACACTATAGGGTATTTTGCCTGAAATTTAAAACACGGGATGGACCCTCACTCTGAGTCTGCCTTCTCACCTCACTTTCCCTGTGGCCACGAGCTGACCTGTGACATGGGCAGAAGGTGTGAGTATTGAGGTGTTTAGGCACTTTTTCAAGATTACAGAGTTAGTGAGTGGCTGAGCCAGTGTCTGAACCCAAGCCTTTCTGATTCTACAGTCTGCACAAGCTCACTGTCCTCTGTATCCTCTCATGAAAAACCCCTACAATAGTCTGTCCTGTGGAGCTTTGTTCATACTAACCGGGCTCCAACAGAGGCTGCTGGAGCCAGACCATCCATTGATTCATAAGGAGACAGATTGCAGGTGAGACCTTACATGCCATGTATAGGTCTGGGCATTTTTCTTCCTGTAGGCAAATTTATTTGGAAACTAATTTTTTTTTTTTTAATGTTTATTTATTTTTGAGACAGAGAGAGACAGAGTGTCTGACTTCGGCTCAGGGCGTGATCTCGCAGTCCATGGATTCAAGCCCCACGTTGGGCTCTGTGCTGACAGCTCAGAGCCTGGAGCCTGCTTTGGATTCTGTGTCTCCCTCTCTCTCTGATCCTCCCCCATTCATGCTCTGTCTCTCTCTGTCTCAAAAATAAATAAACATTAAAAAAAATTTTTTTTAAGAAAAAAAGAACAGTTTCCAAAAAATAATAGTAATAAAAATAAATGAAATGATATGAGTTTCCCAAAAAAAAAAATAATAATAATAAAATGAAATGAAATAAAAATAAATACGAGTTTCCAAGGGCGCAGCTCTGTCCCATCTGGGTGGCTGGTCGCTCAGTTCCTGCCACAGAAGGCCAGTTTGTATACAGAGCATTTCTTTAACTCTGAAGTTGATTTTCTTTCCTAATTCTTGGAGGCTAAGTGGGCATTTATAACTAGAGGTGGAGCCCACTTGGGGTCCAGGCTTCTGCTGGTATCCTCTTTACCTTCTGTTTCTTAGAGCCGTGTTTCCCAAACCCCAATCTTTTTTTTTTTTTTAACTACCCCTACAATTTTTGCTATGTCTGTGTATCACTAAAGCTATTCTTTAATTAACAAATAAGCTTATTTCCCCACCACCCTAAGGCTTATTAAGTTTCCATCTTACTGCAGCCAATTAAGCCGACTGTGCTCTTTTCCCATGGGGCCCGGTGTGGTGTGCCTGCAAACAGCAGCCTCCTTGGTGGTCTATACAGCCTGTTGATTGTATGGGTTGCCCTAAGGGACCTTGGAGACAGCTTTTTCTGGTGGACATTGAAGTTTGGCCTCACGCTTTCTCCAGTCTAGGCTCCAGACAGGCATGCAGGGTGCCTATGGAAAGCCCCAGGGCACAGTGGCCAGGGTCCACATTGGCCAAGTCATCATGTCCATCCGTACCAAGTTGCAGAACAAAGAGCATGTGATTGAGGCCCTACGCAAGGCCAAGTTCAAGTTCCCTGGCCACCAGAAGATACACATTTCCAAGAAGTGGGGCTTTACTAAGTTTAATGCAGACGAATTTGAAGACATGGTGGCAGAAAAGCAGCTCATCCCAGATGGCTATGGGGTCAAATACATCCCTAATCGTGGCCCCTTGGACAAATGGTGGGCTCTGCACTCATGAGAATCTCAGCACTACCCCTCCCTATTTATGCCCACCAATAAATCCTGCTTCCTATCTTAAAAAAAAAAAAAAAAAGTTTCCATCTTACAGTAATATCTGTGAAAGCATGGTTTGATGTTTTAGTTAGGTTTTTCCAAAACACATAGAAAATATAGAAGTACTAAAACTTAGACGTGTGCCCATGTACTGCCTTCTGCCAGGGGCAACCACCGCCTCCCAGGACATGTTGCTCCCAGATACTGCAGGGAAATGTGGGGTGAAGGCGCCGCCCTCCTCACAGTGCGCTGTCTTTCTTGGCAGGGGGCATGTGCCCATTCCGCCATATCAGTGGCGAGAAGACGGTTGTGTGTAAGCACTGGCTGCGGGGGCTGTGCAAGAAGGGGGACCAGTGTGAGTTCCTGCACGAGTACGACATGACCAAGATGCCTGAGTGCTACTTCTACTCCAAGTTCGGTAAGCAGATGGCCCGGCCCCTCTCTGTACTCGGACATCCAGGCTCAGGAGCTCTGGAGAGGCACCCAGAACGGACACCCAGAGGGGATAAACAGCTGCTCAGGTGCCCATGGTGTCTGCTAACTCCCATCTTTACAGCTTCACATGAGAACCTCACGCAGTGCCTGCCAACCTCAGCTGGCCCTCTAGTTTCAAGTTCTTTGGAAGCTGAGGCAACTGAGGGTCCCATGGTGGGTGCAGCTGGCAGGAGGCCTTGTTTCTGCTCACGTTGACCTTTTCCCTCATATCGGCTGTTGCTTCCAGACTGGCGACTCCTTGCCCCCCAGGTCTGAGCTGGTTCCTTCTGTCTGGGAGTGCGATCCCAGGTATTACTTTGACTGTCCTAAACAGGGGGCTGTCTTGTGGTGGCCAAGAGCTCCACTCCTCACCTTGAGGTTGCCTTGCTCGCTGTATAGAGAACATGTGCCCTTGGCTATCCTGAGGACTGCATGGAGAAGCGGGGGCAGAGGGGGCTGCTCAGCAGAGCTCTTATGCTCCCTGATGGAACTAGAATCCACCGCTCTCTGCTGTGGGCGGAGGTTGCCCAGGAAGGAGCCCTGTTGGTCAGGATGAGGATGGGCTCTGGTCCTGGGACCGCTGGCCTTGTGCAGGGGCTCAGCGGGGGGCTGGAAGCCTGCTATACTTTGCGGTGGGCTGGGGGTGCTGGGGAGCACTGGACATGCAGCATGCTTTCAAAGCACTGTCATTAGGAGACATTAATTATTCCAGCAGCCCGACAGGCATGCCCTGCTGGTTTATTATGATAGTTGTGGCTTTTTTTGTAGAGGTAGCATAAGCTATGAAGTCAATGCACAGATAGTTAGAAGTAGGACCCAGGCTTCCCAGCCGCACCCCCCCCCCCCCCACTGCCACCACCAAACCAGCTCTGGAACCAGCACTGGAAGGGGGGTGTCCCCTTTTCATGGAAGCCATCTCCCATCTGGATCCAAAGGCAGGAGACAGCCCTCCTGGAAGACTCTTAAGAGCACCCCTGAAGGCTGACCTGGGTTCCTTCATTCCTGCCGGGCCTGGCAACCTCCCCACTGCCTCTGATGCTCCCCTGCCTGCCCTTTCCCCACAGAGCTCGCCCCGGTGCACATGTACCATGCAGCTTCTGTTACCTGTGACACAAGTGAGGGTCCTCTTTCAGCACTGGAGTGTCGGTAGTAAACAGGAGAGACCCATTTCTCGTCCCGCGGTGCTTTTGTTCTGGTGGCCCAGGGACAGAGGCAGCTGACAGCAGTGAGACAAAGTTGAAGATGATATGCATGGGACACCTGGGTGGCTCAGTCGGTTAAGCATCAGGCTTCAGCTCAGGTCATGATCTCATCGTGAGTGAGTTTGAGCTCCACATCGGGCTCTGTGCTGCCAGCTCAGAGCCTGGAACCTGCTTCACATTCTGTGTCTCCCTGTCTCTCTGCCCCTCCCCTGCTTGCACTCTGTTTCTCTCTGTCTCTCAGCAATAAATAAATGTTAAAAAAAAAAAAAAATTAAAAAATAAAAGAAAATGATATGCAAGGGGCGCCTGGTGGCTCAGTCACTTGAGTGTCCGACTTCAGCTCAGGTCGTGATCTCACGGTCCATGAGTTCGAGCCCTGCGTCAGGCTGTGTGTTGATAGCTCTGAGCCTGGAGCCTACTTCTGATTCTGTGTCTCCCTCTCTGCCCCTCCCCCACTCACACTCTGTCCCTCTCACTCTTAAGAATGAATAAACGTTAAAAAAAAAAGAAAAGAAAATGACATGCAATAAACACTCTAAAGGAAATAAACAGCAGTGGGACCACATGAGGACCATATTTTCCTTTAGGCTAAGTGGTCAAGGAAGGTCTTTCTCAGGAGGGGAGACCTGAGCTGGGATCTGAAGGCTAAGAAGGGGCCGGTCACGTGGGGCGGGGGGCAATGTGGCTGGGGGTGGAGGAGCCTGGGGAGGAGTGGGCTAGACCACATAGAGGCTTGCGGGTCTGGAAAGGGATTTGCGTGTTCTCTGGCCACCAGTGATCAGATTGTCCTTCCGTGTGTCACATGGATCGGGGAGGGCAAGTGCGGAGGGGGTGGATCCCGTAGTTGGGTGAACGATGCCACTGGCCAGCTGGGCCAGTTGCTCCTAAGAGGAGCTGTCATCATAAAGGCTTTATCACATTCTGCCACAGGACTTCAGCCTTGAGTTCCCAAATCTTCCCTGTTTGTTCTGAAAGGTGGAATCCTCAGACCTTTCGCCTGTCCCGGCTAGTAGATGTGAAGGGCTCATCAGGGTAGACCAATTATTTCCTGCTCTCAGTTGGTGCCTTTGCATATTTGGGCCCCTGCCCAGTGTCCAGGATACCCCCTTTGGGTAAGAGAGCCATGAGGTGGGTCTGGGTCTGGCTCTCCCGGAGCTGCCCCAGGTGGACGCACGTCTGGCTTTCCCTGCAGGGGAGTGCAGCAACAAGGAATGCCCCTTCCTGCACATCGACCCTGAGTCCAAGATCAAGGACTGCCCTTGGTACGACCGTGGCTTCTGCAAGCATGGTAGGTGTCAGGGTGGCTGGGCCCCCAGCAAGACGCTGGTCCTCGCTTCCTGTCCCATGACCCTCTACCTGTCCCAGCAAAATCTGGTGTTAGGCATCTGGGGCTAGTGAGGCTTTTTTACACCCTCAGCTCGCCCGAGCCTCCCAAAGCTCCTGTGTGGACTGCACTCTCACCTAGATTTTCGGTAAGGAAACTATCGGTTTAGAGGTTGTGTGCCCTGCCTGCTGTCCCTTGTGAATGGATATGAGACAGAGCCAGCATCTAAAGCCCTGCTCTTGCTCTCTGCACCCCAGGCAGTGGTGTAGGCAGGTTCTGACTGGCACAGGGGCACGAGGGCATCCCCCGAAGAGGGGAGTCTGAGTGACCCAGACGCTTGGCTCCACAGGTCCCCTGTGCAGGCACCGGCACACACGGAGAGTCATCTGTGTGAATTACCTCGTGGGATTCTGCCCAGAGGGGCCCTCGTGTAAATTCATGCAGTGAGTAGCCAGACCCTGTTCCCCTACCCCACTCCTGCCCCAGGCCCTGCTGCCCTCTAGATCTTTCCTGGGTCCAGCTGGGCTTTGATCATTAGGTGGTGTCCCCACAGGACCTGGGGCAGGGGTCACTGCTGCTCCATAGATCTGATGAAAGCTGGGCTGCGTGCATGAGAAAAGCTCATGCCTTGTAAGGGACCTCTGGTTAAGAACCTGAGCCCTAAAGGAAGGAGACTGCAGTTTGGGGGCCTCTGTGGAGTCAGAGCTTGGGATTCCACATATACTACTTTGTAGAACTCTCAAGTGTGTGTGAGAGAGGATGACGCCATTTTGCGCGTGGGAACACTGAGGCTCAGAGCTTAGCCACTGGCCTCGGTCACATGGTGGTAGGGTTGGCATCTGGTCTGAGGCAGGTCCGTAGCCTCTAAAGCGGGGTTCACCTTGCCCAGCAGGGCTCAGAGCTCCTCTCCTGGGCCTTAGTGCACATCTGTCACTTTGGGTGGTTGTGGAGTCGGACTTCTCCCTGGGGTGGCGCTGGGACCGCAGAGTAGTGTCGTTCCCCTCCACCCCCCACCCTGGGCTGCTTCTGTCCACACCACGGACACCTGCACAGAAGCATGGTATCCTGGTCACTGCCACCCAGTGGGCAGGTGGCAGGTGCTGCAGACTTGGCGCCGCTTTCTGGATGAGAGCCAGGAGCCTGCAGGGGGCCCAGGGATTCCTGCTTGCGGGGCAGCCGGGTGGGTGTGTTCCTCGGGATTGTGTCTTGTCGGAGGTGGTCTGGCACCTGAGTTAGAAGTGGATGTGGGGGCGGTGGGGGGAGGTCCCATGAACAAAAAGCCCTCTGGAGGCAGCAGCACTTTGTGAAGGTCCCGAAGCTAGATGTGGGCAGAGCTGCCCAGACAAGTCAGTTCTTTTCACCCCTGTCCCCCGAGGCTTCAGGGGCGGAGCTGAGAGCCGGCGCCCTCCCCACGTCTGGGTGAGTTGCTCTGTGCCTGGGCAGAGGCTGCCTGTGATCTCCTGGGAATACCTCCCGGCATGGCCCCTCTCTCATCCCCTCTTCTCCTCTTCTTCTCATCCCCTCTGGCTGCGGGGTGACCAGCCCTCGATTTGAACTGCCGATGGGAACCACCGAGCAGCCCCCACTGCCACAGCAGACGCAGCCTCCGACAAAGGTACTGTGCCCCTGCCCCTCCCTGGCCCCGTAGTGCTGCCGGCCCCCGCACTGCCTGCCCTGGTGCACGGTCCGCCACAGCCCCGGCTGGTGATGTGTGAGAAGGCAGTGAGGAGGTGGGACAGGAGGGGAGTCACCCTGAGTTCCAGCAGAAAATTCAGGGAGCAGAATGGTTTGCATCTCCCTCTAGAGGTGGAGGGCTCTCTGCTATGTCTGCTAGAGCCGAATGCCCACTTGGCTTCTCGCCCCTTCTTGCCTGGCGAGTGCCTCAATGGCGCCTCACCCCCCACCCCCGCTCCCAGGGGCCAGAGCGGAGGGCAGCGCGAGCGCCGTGGGTCTGCTGCTCTTGCTTCTGGTTCCAGCCCTTCCTGTTTCAAACAGGGAAACAAACTAGAGGGAGGGCCTCATCTGAGGTCCCGCAGCTGGGCAGGAGCAGCTGGGGAGCAGAACTGAGGCTGACTGGTTCTCCTGCCAGTACCCTTAGCGCTCTGAGTAGAGGTTCCCAGCAGGACAGGCTGGGAACAGAGCTGAAGGACCAGCTGGCTTCACTTTTCTAGACAAGGGGGTCCCACAACCCAGCAATGGGCTGATCCCCTCAAGCGTGAGGAGAGGGAGAGATGCCATAGACAAGTGGGAATCTGCAGCAGCACCCCCCGAAACCAAGGACACCCGGGAGTCAAGGGTTGGGGGCCCAGAAGAAGGGCTGGCCAGGTGCACTAAGCAGGGTCTCAACAGGCAGAGTAAACCCGCCTACTGATCTTGAATTCTTACCTATTACCTGGCTGGACTCTGACCCCATTGCCAAAGCCCTGCTCATCCTTCATTGCTACAGGCTGAGCAGCTGGTAGGGGGCATGCCCCCCCGCCCCTGGCCCCACTGCACTGACCCCCACCCTCAGGAGGCTGTGGGAACGACTCAGAACTCCTCGCAAAGCCAGGAACTGGGTGTGGGTACAGCCATGATAACCTGGGGCTTTCTAGCTCAGTGCTCCTGTATTTGCGGAGGCCGGGCCGGGGCCCCTCTTGGTTAGGAGGTGGCCTAGCTATCCGGCCTGAGCCCCAAGCCCCCCATCCCCCTTGCTCACATGACTCCCTAGTGGAGGGCCCTCTCAGCCCCTAGACCGCAGGTCAGCACGTCAGCCTCCAACTGTTTTTCTGTGACTGTTGCTCGCCGTGTAGGCTGCTAAACATCTGGCTGAACCAAGCGTTCATCCTGACCTGAAGCTAGAACCTCAGAAACAAAAGTAAGGCCTGCTCATGCCCTCGCCCTGCTGCCCCAGAGACCTCCTCGTCTCTTTGGTGTTTTGTTTTCTACTTTTATTTTTCGTTTTTGTGTGTCTGCATGGTGTTTTTCGGGCAGCGGCTCCTGCCATCATCACCAGATGTTTCTTTTCTGGCTGCTCTCCTGAGCAGAGCCACCGCGGAAGCCCTTCTTCCTGCTGGTCATGCGGGAGCAGTCCCGCCCTCTTTTTTCCTGTCCCCATTGGTAGTCTGCGTGCACGTGTTTTCCGCAGTAAAACCGTGTTGTGTAACTCTTTCCAGCAAAGTAACAATCCGCCATTACAAAGGTCGTCCTCCTTGATCCAGTTAACGAGTCAGAACTCTTCTCCCAATCAGCAGAGAGCCCCGCAGGTCATCGGGGTCATGCAGAGTCAAAACAGCAGCGCAGGCAACCGGGGACCCCGGCCGCTGGAGCAGGTCACCTGTTACAAGGTGAGTCCTGGGGCTGGGGGATGGGGCAGGGTCTTCACAGTCAGGGGCTGTTCCCTCATTCCCCAGACAGTTAATTTTGAAAAATGAAAACATCTATGTTTTTGCTGACCATAAAAGTGACAATGGGCTACTCTGGTGGGCTAGAGACCATGCTGCTTCCTTCCACGATACACCAGGGCCAACAGAACGATCACACATGCTGTTGAATGCAAGGACAGAGTTTGAAGGAAAGGGAGGGGAATCTTCCAGAGGCCAGTAACAAAATGGAAGCATGGGTTAAGGGAAGGGAGCCCTGAAGCTTCTGGATGTCCTCACATCCCACAAAGGCACATACCCAAATGAGAGAGACAGCTTTACCACCCAGGAAAAAAACAGATTAGAATCCCCCTGAACAGAGTGGGACGCTCAGGGGAAGGGTAAACTTTTAAAAGTCCTGCTAGAAAACTTGTGTTGTTCTTGGCTCTGGATGTAAAGGGGGGAGAAAAGTGCCTTGAGACTTCATAGTCACCAACGGACCCTTCGTGAGTTTGGGGCTGTATGCACACCCTTGGTGAAGGCTATACAGACTTGAATTTTCTAATCGGAAACAGCCCCAAATGTGGGCCCCTGGAATCTGGCTCTATGAGGAATTTATTCTCAGCCCAACCACACAGAATTCCCACAGCTAAAGTTCCGAAGAATGAGTTCATAATCAAAAATCACAAAACCTAGAAGGAAGCAAACCCCACTGAGGGAAGTCAGCAGAAACAACTGATAGTAGAACTAGGCTTACAAAAACTTCAGATTTCAGTATTTTACAAAATACAGAATTAGTACACACTTTCTGTAAAAACATTTAGAGGACAGAGATGTTTCAGGTACACAGTGTTATCTCTATTCCCACCTTTCCTAAAACAGCCACTTGACTTAGTGTGCTGTGTTGTCACGATTTTTGGTTTTGGTGTTCCTTCAGGCCCCATGGGGGACCCCACTTAGAGAACAGCTGTGCCAAACTTACATAAGCACAATGAAAGTACATTTTAATGTACATAGGGCTCTAGTGTGTATAACTTTCTATAGTCTCTTTTTCTTAATACTATGTTGTGGATTGAACTATGTCAATATATGTGAATGTAATCTGTTTCACTGGCTGTGTAATATAACCGCAATTTACTTTCCCAGTTCTCTGTGGATAGCAGTTTATAGTTTTTGTTACTAAAAACCATGCTGAATCTGACACTTAGACCTCTGTGAGCTCTAGTCTGATAGCAGCATCCATACCTACAAGTAGAAGGTCTGAGTCAAGGGGCGTACGCTTAGCTTAAATTGTTCCTAGAACTTTCTCTCAAGAAAGGCTGAGCCACTTCCCACAGCCATCACTCACTCACTCACTGAGCACCTGCCCTGGGCCAGCTCTACTGAGAGAACCAAGACTGTTATTGCTGTTTCCCAGGAGGGGTTTGTGTTCTGCAAGGAGGGGAAGGCAGGTGCCCCCAAGCACCCCCAGGTGCTTTAACTAAAGTTAAATGTGCACTTGGGTTCACGGAATGCCTCAGAGATTTGAGCCTGAGCCCTCCCAGATGAGGAGAGAACAGACCGCTTCTGACCATTCGTCAAGTATGAGGAAACGGAGGCATTGTAGCTGTTCTCTGGACACCCCCCGCCCCCACCCTGCCCCAGGACTCTGCAGCGAGGCCTTTGAAGCCAGCTCTCCCAAGTCCTGGAACTTACAAAGGTGTAGCCAGAACCCAACAACCTCTTCTCACGTCAGGCCCTTCATAGTTGATATTCAAGACACCTTGTAGGAATCCTGGGTTCTCCAGGGCCAGCTGTGGAAGCTGACAGACATGCCAGGTGCTGTGAGCAGTGTCCCAGTGAGTCCTTCCCTCTGGTGATCTCACCAGAGGGTCAGCCGGCAGCTCCACAGGCCACTTATCCAAAGTCACACATACATATCAGACAGCCTTGGAAAACGCAGGCACTGTGGGGTCAGGGGGATAGAGCAGACGAGAGATCTGGGCATTCCAGGGTGAGGAAGCTGGGGTTGGGAAGGCACTGGGTGCATTAGTGCAGGGTGAGTGCTCCTACCTGTCTCCTGACCCTTGTCCCGTTCTTGAAGCTGCCATTCACTACCTTTTAATTCCTTTCTTTTTGGGGAGTGAAAAGAATGAATGAAGAGAAGCTAAGGCGGGGCCTGGAAAATCAGAGCTGGGACAGGTCAGAGTCAGTGCTAGATTTTTCAAGTGATTTTCTGGGTCTGTTCACCCAAGTCTAACCATTATCCCATCTCTCTGATCCTGTAACCAAAACTTGCCCCGGGGGGGGGGGGGTAGCTTAAGCAAGGGTGCAAGAGGCAGGCAGGAAAACTGGGTGCAGCCCGCCCTCCGTGTCCATGCCAATGACTCCCCGAGTTGGGGAAGGAGCCTTGTGGCTTCTCTCACCTTGTTGCTTCCCGTCTTCAGACAGTGCCTCAGAAAGGTAAGTGACTGGCTAGCCTTCCAGAGGGGCTTGGTCCCCAGACAGGTGGGGGAGCTCGATTCCCATGGGATTCTCCTCATCCTGCCACCCACGACAGACCTTCCATGGATAGGTCCCATGTTTGACGTGGGCCCAGCCTGCAGAAACCCCCGCTGTGTGCTCTCAGGTCACCCTCTGGCTGTGCAGCCCCCTTCCATCTGCCGAGTTCCTGGAGTTTCTGCAGTTTCTGTGATACCTTTGGAGTTTCTTCGTTGTGTCTGAATGAAAGTCTGGATGACTGAGAATTCTGGAGTCCCCATACCGAACCTGGTATTTGGCAGGTGCTACCTTACCTGAAAATTGCATTTGAAAACGGTGTTGTTTTTTTGTCTCCTCCCTCCCTCCCTGCTGTTCCCAGTGTGGCGAGAAAGGACACTACGCCAACAGATGCACCAAAGGCCACTTGGCCTTTCTCAGTGGACAGTGACAGCAGCTGGAGCCAGCTCAGAGCAGCCCAAGGGTCCCCACTCTCGGGGACCACCCTGGGCCATCCTTGGGAGCGTGCACTTAACTGTTTAACGCCAGTGTTGGTGCAACTCTGGCTGGAGCAGGCAGGCAAGCACACCAGGGTTCATCATTATGAGGGTCTACGTCTGACAGTTTCCCTATTGTTTGCTGTAAACTTTTTTAAAAGGGGACAAGTGCTCCAGTTTGGTCAAGTAGGCATCATGTCTGTCTAGGCATCGACACCTGTCCGCAATTCCCTGCACACCGCCCTCTGGGGAGGGGAGGAAGCGGTGGGGAAGGGCTCCTGCCAAGCAGTCTGTAGGGAAGGCAGCCCTTCCCCTCGAGGCCTCATTAAACACCAGTTCTTGGTGACCCCAGGGGCTGTTGGATCATTTAAAGCTGGTCATGCCTGCTTCCTCCACATCCTGCTGAATTCAGAAGCTGTGCCTGTCCCTGTGACTTGAATGAGGCGGCCCCTTGGGGCAAACTTAAGTGCACTCCTCTCTACAACTGGGCCCTGCTCCAAGGTGGCAGTGGTTGAGAGGAAGGGCACAGGGCTCTCAAGTGTGAGGGGCTTTTTGTTCTGGGCTCATTTCCTTGGAGCGCCTCCTTATCAGTGGCATGGCTGAAGGTATGCCTTAAGCTGGAGCTGCAGACCACCCAGTAAATCGATGACACAGTCTATCTGTGCACCTACCTCCTGCCCCTGAACCTGGAAATGTGAGACTGTCACCTGCAGCCTGCTGGGCAAGTGGGCCTGTTCAAGTTCAGTTACAAGAACAATTTTTATGAGATCGATTAAAGCTTGTTTTTTAAGCTGCGTCTGGTTACTTCAGGGACCCACACCAAGGAGAGGACTCTTGCTCCTGGCTGCGCTCAATGCCTGGCACAAAGCTTCCATACCAGAGCTTGCTTGTCCCCTTTCAACAAACGTGAACCTGCTGGAAGGAAGGAAGGGCCTCTGTACTGGCAGCTGGTGAAGTCTGGAAGCTCAGCCTCTGGAACAGCCACATAGTAGGTCTCCTTCATTTCAGATGCTGGATGATACTTGCTTATTCAAATTTGGATCTTCTAGGAGATAATTAGCTGCAGCATCTCACCCCTTAGACTCCATGCCGTATATGTGCTTACCACACACCTCTCAAGAGGCCAATTCTGGCCCTCATATCACTTTACTGAAGACCTTTTTTTTTTTTTTTAATGTTTATTATTTTTGAGGGGAGTAGAAGGGGGAGACAGAGGATCTGAAACAAGCTCTGTGCTGACAGCAGAGCGCCTGATGCAGGCCTTGAAGTCACAAACTGTGAGGTTATAACCTGAGCTGAAGTCAGATGCTTAACCAACTGACCCACCCAGGCACCCCTACTGAAGACCTTTGATGAAGGGTAAGGATGAAGGTGCTGGAAATGGGCAGCTGTGAGCTTCTGTCAGGGCCTGTGTTTTCCCTCGCTCCCCTGAGTCATCCCACTGAACTTCCTACAGGTTCTGTGGCCTGAGAAATGCAGAAAGGTTGGGGAGGGGAAGGCATTCTTAAGAACTCCAGGCACCAGTTCCCCAGTTCCGTAGATGTAAAACCATCAGCCGACAAGAGGCCAGAAGTATGCAACATTCAAGGCAAAGAGCAGGGAAACCCCTCTGGGCACTTGACAGGCTTAACTAGATGACACCCCCACCTACGGTAAGCTGGGATGAGACCCCAAAGCAGTGGTAGGAAGCCCCCCGTGGATTCAAAGCGCTGGGCATTCCACAAGAACCCCAGCTCTTAGAGGGCAGGGAAATGGCTCAACCAGGGAAGCAGTCTGAGTATCAGTCATCTTTTATTGGACATTAATTCTGAGTTAGGATATGAAAGGATTCAAAGGTCACGGTCAGGAATGCCGAATGTGCCTCCATACTGGGCCCTCTTCAGTGGTACTTGCGTAGCCGCTCATGTTCTGAAGTTAGAAAGGCAAGGTGGTAAGTTTCAGGTAAGGTATAGTGAAAGCACAAGACGACAGGAGGGCTTGCGGCTAAATTCACATAAAAGCGTCCTGAGAACTCCTTTCGGGAGACAACCCAGAACCTGCCTGCCAGCATCTGGGCAGAATCCACAGACCTGGAGGTACAAAGGCATCTCGAGCTAATCTGCTGCCTGGCCAGCCTCTTCCTTCCCAAAAGGAACACACACTCAAAAGTCCCCAAGATTCTGGCCTTCAGAGCTAGCATCACCTGGATTTCACAGACTGGCAAGGGGCCAGACACTGTAAGAAACCGCCCATGAAACCCAGTCCGTGGCTGCCATTGGAGCTGTTTGGGCATCTCCCACCACAGGAGATCCTCTCTGGTCTTAGAACCAGGAAAAGCCACCCTCTTCCAGAGCACTGAACAGACCCTGGATTGTACCACTCAACCTGTTATTCTCTTCGCGCTGGCTGCTGGGAAGATGAAGCTCCGCGGAGCCCTGTAGTACCTTAGAGAACGCTTCCCAAGTGTTACTTTTATCCCAGCTTCATGTCACTTTTTCCTGTATTTTCTCTTTGCCACAACTTTCTCACTTAAAATAACATCCTACATTCTATATTCTAACAAGTCCCTCCCAATCTTTCAATTGTCAGTAGAATGATATACTTGTAAACCTGACCGCAAACCAATACCACCCTGATGAGAGAAACCCCACTGAAGGGAAGGCAGTCTGAGAGACACTCACTGAGTTCCTTGTAACACCGACAATAGTTGAAAAGCACATAAGCTGCCAGCACCATAGAAATTCCAGCAACGCTCCCTTTCTTCACATTGACATACTTGTTGTAATACCGGTAGTAACCTGCAAACAGGAGAGGAGGGCACTTTTTGCTTTGCTGTGAATGAGGCACACACTTCAAAGTGGAGGCTGGCTTAAATTTTCAGGGATCCAGTCCTGCTGTGGCTCTTGAAGCCACTCCCCCGCTAAGTTCACCGGCTGATAAAGGGAAGAGCACAAGTGCCCCATGGGTTTTGCCCCAGGAGCCCAGGACAAGACTCCACTAGGCAGGCCCACCTTGATTCTGCCCCTGTGCTCTCTGGCTCAGCCTGTTAGCCTTTGATCCTACCCCACCCTCACCTCCAGCCCTATGCGATCTTCTTACCCTAATTCTGACCCAAAATCCAACCCCAGTAAGGGCCACTTAGCTGTGGCCAGCTGGGTCAGCCTATCAGGGAAGAAGAAGGCTTTGTGCGATCATCTCTTTCCTGGGTACCCCCACCAGTGAGGAAAGTTTCTGCCCTCTTGGCTCATGGGTTAGTTGACAAAAAAGAATGAAGTGATCCTAGAAGGCCCTAGTTTACAACTGTGAGGGAAGCTGTGAAGGAGCAGTACAGGGAGCTGTGGGCATGAACAGGCCACATTCACTCAGGCTGAGGAGTCAGGGACTGTCGTAAACTAAGTATGGGGAAAAGGCAGAGTATTCTAATCTGGGTTCAGGAAAGGCCTCAGGGCAGAAGGAAACATGGCACACAAGAGCCAGCTACAGGGTGGCCAGAACTGGAAAGAAAAATGGAAGGAAGGTTTCCCCACCCCACCGCCACCACACACACACCCAGGAAGCTGGAGACCACACAGGTCCCCGTGGGGTGATGTGGGTGTCTAATTCTTGGAATGAGGACACTGGTTCCACAGGACTGATTCTGATCATGCACAGCCCGGAAGCATAGATGATTTCAAACATTCGTCCTGGAAGTTTGTTGCCTGGCAGAGATACGAGCATTACATTACAGACTGATGGCTACCATGCTTCAAACTCAATTTCCTCTTTAAGGAAAATCTTATGATGTAAAAATGCTCACAGACATATTTAAGACAAAGGCAGTGGTACTGATTCCAAGCAGCAGAAAACATTTTCTTGGCTGAAATCTCTTAGAGCCAGACTCTGCTAGGACCAGTCACGGAGATCCAGGGGCTAACCACTCATCTCTGTCCTCCTCTCCATAACTTATCAGCCTGAGCTCAGGGCAAAAAGAGACCTGGGTATTTGCTTTTGTTTACACATGTCCATAGGCTCTGACCTCTTTGAAATGCGCCAGCAATGCCTCTAGGGGTGAAATCTCGCATCAGTATCCAGCCTGGCAGCTCTCCTAGCTTCACATCCATGAGCTTCTTCTCTTTCACTGGTACTAAAAAGGAAGAGTAGAAAGACACACTAAAAAATCTCCAGTGAGACAAAGAGCATCCTTCTATGTCACTTATTTCAACCATTCAATAAGATCACTACAGAGAGGTGGCACACAGGTAATATTATGAGTAAATATACCATATTCATTTTAAGTCAGAGTCTGTATAAAGCGACAGCTGTATTAATGAACAAGATTCTGAAGAACAGTAACTATGTAAAAACAACCTAAGGACCATGAGGAAGAAAGTAAAGTGGAGGACCAAAAAACTGTTGCAAAACTAATATTTACATGTATCAGCTCACTGAATCTTCACAGCAGGTGGCTGATGCCTTTATTTTATAAGGGGTAGGGGAGACTGGCTCAGAGAAATTGGGTCAATTGGCCAAGGTCACACGGCATGCAGGGAGCGGAGGCAGTGCTCAACCTCAGGTCGTCAAGATAATCTGATTTCTACTTCAAGCAACCAACCTGGGACCACAGATGTCAAATGACTTAATACAAACCACTCCAAATCATCCACTGGGCCCCAGAAAATATGCCAATGAGAGTCTGGGGACAGAGATGAGGAAGGGCTCCTGGTTGAGGCCATACTGTACTCATCTCAGCTTAAGAGTAAAATAGGAGGGGGACTAGGGAAGACCACAGTGGGGGAGAACTGGGAATGTTCAGATGCTCATAAGAAGGCAATGGTCCGGGGTGCCTGGGTGGCTCAGTCGGTTAAGAGTCCGACTTCAGCTCAGGTCATGATCTCGTGTTTCATGAGTTTGAGCTCCGCGTCAGGCTCTGTGCTGACAGCTCAGAGCCTGGAGCCTGCCTCTGATTCTGTGTCTCCCTCTCTCTGTCCCTCCCCTGCTCATGCTCTCTCTCTTTCTCAAAGAATAAATAAATATTAAAAAAAATTTTTTTTAAATAAGGGAATGGTCTCCCTTTCCATCCTCCCCATAGAGATCAACTTTAAAAAGCTGCTGAGCAGGTATCCTCTTCAGGGTAAGGAGTCAAAGACTACTGTCCTTTCTTAAAGATGACCGACCAGAGAAGGAGCCAGATTAAATCACTCAAAGGTTTCTTCTCCATTTTGGGGATCCAAGGAAAGACTAAAGTTCCTTCAGGAGTCCACTAAGGGGAATCCCACAGATCTCAATATCTCCCAACATTTAACAAGGGCAAGGATTGTTCGGTCATAAACAGAAATACAAGGCTTAATGGCAGCTTCTAACTTGCTATAGGTCATCTGGAGAAGCAGACATTTGGCCCAGATGGACCAGACTGTCTGTCAATAAGCCACAGGTGACAAGTGGAGGCACAAGCCTATGACTTGCATACATAGCTTTAGAGTCATGGTTTAGACTGCCTGTCCCAAACAAACTGGCCCCAACCTTCCATCTAGACTCATCCAACAAATATGGAGCACCTACTGTATGTCAGGCAGCATGCTATGCACTGTGGGTACAGCACTGACTGCAGACAAGAGCCTTGCTCTCAGGAGCCAACATTCTATCGCCAGACAACCATTTCATCCATTCACCATACTTCAGACCCTTTCTGCTTATTCACCTGAGGGCTTTGGTATGTGCAGTGCTCCCAAGCCACCACATGGCTAGCTCAACTTAAATGCTATGTCCTAAAAGCCTTCCTTCCCCCCTCCTTATCTCAAGCACTAGCACTACCCTCCCATATAACCTCCGAGCTCCAGTTTCCTTGTCTATTAAATGGCTATTCCAAGCACTGAATGAGAATCCATGTAAAAGCATTTGGGGTGCCTGGGTTGCTCAGTCAATTAAGCATCTGACTTCAGCTCAGGTCATGATCTCACAGTTCGTGAGTTCAAGTCCCACATTGGGTGAGCTCATGCCCCACTTCAGGTGAGTCTTACTTTCTCTCTCTCTGCCCCTTACTTGCACCCTCTCTCTCTCTTTAAAAAAAAAAAAAAAAAAGCATTTTGAACAGTACTCAGAACTGTCAACTGTTAATATTATTGTTGGAATGTCATTAAGATCTACACTAGGGGCGCCTGGGTGGCTCAGTTGGTTAAGTGACCAACTTGGGCTCAGGTCATGATCTCGCAGTTTGTGAGTTTGAGCCCCATCTCAGGCTCTGAACTGACAGCTCAGAACCTGGAGCCCGTTTCAGATTCTGTGTCTCCCTCTCTCTGCCCCTCTCCTGCGGACTCTGTCTCTCTTTCCTTCAAAAATAAACATTCCAAAAAAATTAAAAAAAAAAAAAAAAGATCTACACTAAGGTGAAACAAACAAAAGACAAAGGTAGAGAAATAAATGGCATACAAACCAAACTTTAATACATTTTTGGGTTTTTTTTTTAATGCTTATTTTTGAGAAATAGGGAGGAAGGGCAGGAGAGATGGGGGACAGAGGATCCAAAGCAGGCTCCGCGCTGACAGCAAAGAGCCTGATGTGGGGCTCAAACCACAAACCGTGAGATCATGACCTGCTGAAGTCAGACTGAACCGAATGATCAACTCAGGCACCCCAAACTTTAGTACATTTTAAGCATAAAGAACTTCAGGGATTAATCACACCCTTTAGTTCTGTGCAGAGAACTGATTAGTTTGGCAGTATTTTTGAAATATGAGACAGTCTCAAATGAACCAAATCTCTGCTGGAGAGTTTAGTGTCTATGATGTTAACCCAACAGCAAACAATAATGTCATTCGAGAATGATTACCTTTCTCTGTCACCCTGTCCAAGCTATTCCTAGGTAAGTTTAATAGTACACATCTTACATGCCATTTCTGTCTTCACTTGGATCAGGAGGCTTTATTTAGTTCAAGAATAACTATATCACATTTATTCTTAACATACTCCATACCTTTGCGACAGTCTCAAAGCCTTCTTGCATGCAGTGAGGAATACAAACAAGCCATTCTAAAACCAACTGGCTTTAAATATGAATACATGGTGGGGAGTGCATGAGAAAGGTATAGATGGAACTAGAATGGCAGAATGTTGCTAACTGTTGACACTAGGTAATGAGTATAAAGCATTCATTACATTATTGTTTCCTTTGTATTTGAAATCTTCCATAATAAA